>NC_064614.1:422911563-423181563 GCF_023898315.1 Schistocerca nitens | reverse complement strand
TGTAACGAAAAAGTGCTTCAGGAAATATAGATACTATGTGGCATTGGTATTTCGCGCTCAGTTGAGTCGCTATTGTGGATGTGGAAGGTGCCAAGGTAATATAATTCGTATTTTATTACATTGAGGCGACAAAGTCATGGGATACCTCCTAATATGTCAGACCTCCTTCTGCCCAGTGTAGTGCAGCATTTCACATGACGTGGCTTGGACTGAACAAGTACTTGAAAGTCCCCTGCAGAAATGTTGAGCCATGCTGTCTCTATAGCCGTCCATAATAGCGCAAGTGTTGCAGGTGCAGGATGTTGTGCACGAATTGACCTCTCGATTATGTCCAATAAATGTTCGATGGGATTCATGTCGGCTGATGTGGATGGCCAGATCATTTTCCGGAATTGCCCAGAATGTTCTTCAAACCAATCAGAAACATTTGTGGTCCAGGGAGATGGCGCATTGTCATCCATAAAAATTCCATTGTTGTTTGGGAAAATGAAGTCGATGAATGGCTGCAAATGTTCTCCATATATCCCAATATATCCATTTACAATCAATGATCGCTTCATTTTGACCAGAGGATCCAGTACATTCCATGTAAACACAGCCCACACCATTATGGAGCCACCAACAGTTTGGACAATATCTTGTTCGCAACTTGGCTCCATAGCTTCTTGGTGTTTCTACTACACTCAAACCCTACCACCAAGTCTTACAAACTTAAATCGGGACTCATCTGACCAGGCCATCGTTTTCTAGTCGTCTAGGGTCCAATCGATGTTGTCACGGGCCCAGGAGAGGCGCTGCAGGCGATGTGGTGCTATTGGCAAATGCAGTCGTGTCGGCCGTCTGCTGCCATCGCCTATTAACGCCAAGTTTAGCCTCCTAACAGATACTTAAGTCGTACGTCCCACATTGATTTCTGCGGTTATTTCACGCAGTGTCGCTTGTCTGTTATCACTGACTACTCTACTCAAATTATGCTGCTCTCGGTCGTTAAGTGAAGGCCGTTGGCCACAGCGTTGTCCATGGTGAGATATAATACCTCAAATATGATATTCTCGGCACACTATTGACACTTTGGATCTCGAAATATTGGATTCCCTAACGATTTCCGAAATGGGATGTACCAAGCAAGTAGCTGCAATCACTACTCCGCTTTCAGAGTCTATCAAACACATCGTATGGCCAAAATCACGTCGGAACTTTTTCACATGAACCACCAGAGTGCAGATAGATGATAGCTCTGTCAATGCGGAGCCCTTTTATACCTTGTCTACGCGATACTACAGCCATCTATGTGGATATCGCTATCCCATGACTTTTGTCAATTCAGTGTACATCCTTCGAACTTCATCAAGCAAACCATCGCTCACCCGTTCATCAGGTTGCTGGTACACTGAATTCTTACTTTACATCATTTGTCCAGCTTTCTCATTTATATATTCTCAGAATTTACTTCACAATTAGTCTTTCATTTGTCCTCATTCACATTAAAGGCTTCATAAATCATGTAAACTTATTACATCTACCCTCACACATCGATGGTTTGAAATAGCGTCATTCGTACAATCTTTATAAACCACAATTAACTTCTATCCTTACTCTTAACAATTAATATTGACACTCCCAAAAGGAACCTATAATACCTAAAGCTAAGACAAGCTTTTAAGACTTTGCATAAAACGTAAGAAAAATGTAAATTACCTAAGACAAAATTTGCAGTACAAAGTACGTGGACATTCAACACAAATCATCATAATGCTAATCAAGGTAGTCGAGCATATCAAATAATATTCACAAGAGGCATACACACATCACAATATAAAATAGATATTGAGGAATACGTAACGGTGCGAACATACAGCATTACAAAACAAATCATAATATCAAACTGGCGTTTAGAATAATTTGTGCAGGATAAGCGTTATCAATATTAACTCACGAAAATAATGTTTCCTTAACTTCAGGGCGAGTCATCACTCTATATAAAAATATCCTTGTCACTGGATGTGAATCAGAGTACAGTGTGTAAATACAGCATACATTTTCAATCATTGTTTGCTAGCATATTCATATATGATTCCTCCAAAAGTATATCTGTCCAGCTAAAAACCACAAAACAATTGTTAAAAAATAATGGACGTTACTGCCCCTGAGGAACGTTACGAAGAAGAAAAAAAGTTAGTGTTGCAAGGCACGCTTAGTTTATCACTCATGTAGCACAGTGTTATAGTCTGGGTACAAGAGGTACACGACTAAGGTTTATGATTACTATTCATTGACTATACGTGGGGAATACTTTACGTTCATCTTATAGCGCCAGATGGGCTGAATTTATTGGACACACGGCAGTCTTGTTGCGATACATCACCATCCTCATAACAATGTTTCTTCCTTCGTCTGTTGCACGCACACACACACACACACACACACACACATACAGTAAACTCATCAAGATTCAATGATGCAGCTTAAATGACATAGATCTCTCTATATCAGTTTTAATTCATTACTGTATTACTGCTGGGGGGGGGGGGGGGGTTGGGATTTGAAGTTGCATGCGTGGAACAAGTGAAATAGAAGTAACATCTGGTGTTCCCCAAGGAGGCGTTCCTGATCTACATAAACGATTCAGGAGACAAATTGTCAGCCCTCTTTGACGCTTTGCAGATGATACTGTCCTATACCGCCATGTAATGACATAACGAATTACAAAATTATTTAGACAAAACATCTGTATGGTGCAAAAAGTGGCAATTGATTCCAAATTATGAAAAGTGTGATGTCATCCACATGAGCACTAAAAGGAATCCGCTAAATTTCGTATACACGATAAATCACACATATCTAAAGGTTGTAATCTCAACTAAACGCATAGGGATTTCAGTTACGAATAACTGAAACTGGAACGATCACATACATAATGTTGTGGGGAAAGCAAACCAACGACTGCGGTTTATTGGCAGAACACTTAGAAAACGTAACAGGCTTACTAAAGAGACTCTTACATTACGCTTGTCCTCCCTTTTCTGGAGTATTTTTGTGTTGTGCGGGATCGACATCAGATAGAATTGATGGTGGACATTAAAAAAGCTCAAAGAAGGGCAGCTCGATTTGTTCAAATGGTTCATATGGCTCTAAGCACTATGGGACTTAACATCTGAGGTCATCAGTCCCCTACACTTAGAACTACTTAAACCTACCTAACCTGAGGACATCACACACATCCATGCCCGAGGCAGGATTCGAACCTACGACCGTAGCAGCAGTGCGGTTCCGGACTGAAGCGCCTAGAACCGCTCGGTCACTGCGGTCGCCCCATATACGTTCAGTATATGGCAGCTCGATTTGTATTATTGCGAAATAAAGGAGAGAGTACCACGGATATGATACACGAATTGGGGTGATAGTCGTCAAAAACAAAATCGTTTTTCTCTGTGGCAATAGGTTCTCATGAATTTCAATCTCCAACTTTGTCCTCAGAGTGCGAAAACATTTTTTGGCGCCCACATACATAGGGAAAAATGACAATCATTTAAAAATAAGAGAAACCCAAGATCTCACGGAAAGACTTATGTGTTCGTTTTTCCCGCGCTCTGTTCGAGAGTGGAAAGACAGAGCAGTAGATTAAAGACAGTTCAATGACTCCTCTGCCAGGCCATTAATTGTGAATTGCAGAGTTATCATGTAGATGTCTGGTGTTGAGTTACACAACGTCTTTCAGATTTAAAGGGTTAGTAGGTTAGTGACGTTCTGCAATTAGCGTTGCGGACTACGACGAGTGTTGAGTCAAGGAAACTGCTCACATATTTGGTCTCATACCCTGACAGTACATCAGTTTATTGGCATGCCAAGTCGAACTTGCTGTATGAAATATAGTCTCACGTGGTCTGTACAGTTCTCAGAAAAGGGTCAACGGGCTACTGGTAATGCTTCTCGGCGATGTAAACAGTGCTATCGTTAAGTGGCGCTGCTGTCACTGGCCCCAGTTGTGGCGGTCGAGTTGCGAGGCTCTCAGAGGCGACTGTAGACGTTCGTGTGTTCCCTTGGCGACTCCACCCAAGGCGGCGGCCAGCGTCGCTCTCCACCCGGCCGTTGGTCGGCTTAGGCCACGGCACGTAGCTCGGCCTAGAGGTTGTGGCTCCAGTGACGTAGTGGCTCCGATGACGTGTCGTAACATCTGTCAAGCACCACAATCAGGTGGCTGAGGCAGTTTCACTGTACGAGCGCTCCGCACCTGCTCGTTGTGCAACTCGCACCGTTTGGGCTGTACCATTTTCCGTCGACACTTCCCGTACCTCTGGGTCCCGTGCGATTGTGTGACCTCACGCAGGTTTATAATGTGAAAATTAGAAATACAGTTTATATATGCACACATACATACACTGATCAGCCAAAACTGTATGATCACCTCCCTATTAGGTGGTATGTTCAACTTAGGCACGGATAAGAGCGGTGACGCATCGTGGCAAGGAGGCAATGAGGTCTTGGTAGGTCGCTGGAGGGGGTTGGTACCACACCCGCACACATAAGTAACCTAATTCACGTAAATACCGGGGATGTGGCGATGAGCTCTGACGCCACGTCCAATCACATCCCAGCTGTACTCGACTGGGTTCAGATATGGCGAGTTGGGGACCAGCACATCAATTGGAACTCGCCACTGTGTTCCTCGAACCACTCCATCTCACTCCTGGCCTTGTGACATGGTGCACTACCTTGCTGAAAAATGCCACTGCCGTCGGGAAGTGGCGTACGTGGTCTGCAACCAGTGTGCGGTAGTCCTTGTTCCTTATGATGCCTCGCACGCGCTCACTGGACCATGGATGCACACGTGAATGTTCGACAGAGCATTATGGAACCACCACCAACTTGTCTCTGTCCGTAGTTCAGGTATCAGGAAGCTGCTACGCTGGAAGACGACGGATTTGCGCCCTCCTTTCGGCATGATGAAGGAGATATCGGGGGTCAGGAGACCGTTCAACGCTCTACCACTGCGCCAACGTCCTGTGTCGATGGTCACATGCCCGTTTCACCCGTAGTTGCCGATGTCCTGGTGCAGAGGCCCATCGCTACGAGTGTTCGGTGCACTGTGTGTTCAGACACACATTAATCTGCCCAGTATTGAAGTCTGACGTTAGTTCCGCCATAGTTCGCCACCTGACCTTTTTTATTAGTTGCCTTGCCTGCGATGGCCGGCGGCTGCCCAACCACACAACGTCTGGACGTGGTTTCTTCTTGGTTTCACCACGTGTTGAAGACACCCACCACAGCACTCCTCGAACACCAGAAAACTTGTGCAGTTTCCGAAATGCTCGTGCCGAACTTCCGGATCATCAAATCCGCCCTTGGTCAAAGATAGATCACGCAATCTTCCCCATTCTACACACGGACAGCAAGCTCATTGATTCTACATGCGCAGTGCGTGTGTCTGACTAGCTGTCATTCGTTGCCATGTGACGCTGCTATTGCCGTGATGGGTTTATACCGATAGTGACGGGTTTATACCGGTAGTAGGTCGGTGGTCATAATTTTCTAGCTCATAAGTGTATACACATACAGCTCATAACTACTCTCAATATTTCTCACTTTTATTTCATATTAACATACTCAAATACTTCCTATCACGTTATCAACATTTTTATTTTATCTTTCCTCAGGTTGTATCAGGATTTAACTATATTGAAATTGTTACATTATGACGTACGTGGAATATTTTAAGGAACAGCTACAACAATAGTTCAGGTATACAGGCCGATATTGCAAGTAGAGGACGAAGAGATAGAGAAAGTATATGAGGATACTGAACGGGTAGTTCAGTACGTGAAGGGAGATGAAAATCTAATAGTCATGGGGATTGGAATGCGGTTGTAGGGGAGAGACTAGAAGAGAGTTACAGGAGAATATGGGATTGGTAGCGGAAACGAGGATGGAGAAAGTTTAATTGGGTTCTGCAATAAATATCAGTCAGCAGTAGTGAATCACAAGAGAAAGGGGTATACTTTGAAACGGCAGGGTGGATTTCAGTTAGATTACATCATAGTCAGGCTGAGATTCCGAAATACGATATCGGACTGTAAGGCGAATCCAGGAGCAGATATAGACTCAGATCACAATTTAATGAATTTAATGATGATGAAGAGTAGGCTGAAGTTTAAGAGAATAACCAGGAAGAATCAGTGCCCAAAGAAGTGGGATACGGAAGTACTAAGGAATGAAGACGTACGATTGAAGTTCTCTGAGGGTGTACACACTAAGATAACGAGAAGCTAAGAAGACAATACAGCTGAAGAGGAATGACATCTCTTAAAGAGAGCAATCACAATAGCTGCAAAGAAAACTGTAGGTACAAGGGAGGCAACTGCGAAGACATCGCGGATAACTGATGAAATAGTCCAGCTGATCGACGAAAGAAGGAAAAACAAAAATGATCGGGAAAGTTCAAGAATACAATAATACAAGTCGGTTAGGAACAATACAAATAGGAAGTGTGGAAAGCTAAGGCAAAATGGCAGCATGAAAAATGTGAACAAATCGTAAAAGTAATGATTGTCAGAAAGACGGATTAAGCATACAGGAAAGTCAAAACAGCATTCGGTGAAACTGAAAGTAATGGCGGTAACGTTAAGAGTTAAATGGGAATTCCACTATTAAATACAGAGGAGAGAGCGGATATGTGGAAAGAGTATACTGAAGACTGCTACGAGGAGGAAGACTTGTCTGACGACACAATAGAGGAACTAAAAGGAGTCGACAAGGAAGAGATAGAGGGTCTAGTATTAGAATCAGAACTGAAAAGATACTTAAGATCAAATAAGGGCGAAGGGGTACATAATATTCCATCATAATTTCTAAAATCAATGGGGGAAGAGGCAACAAAGTGTCTATTCGCGTTGGTGTGTAGAATGTATGAGGACTGGCTACATACATCAGAGTTTTGGAGAAACATGATCCACACAATTCCGAAGATAGCAAGACCCGACAAGTGCGAGAACTACTGCAAAGTTAGCTTAACAGCTCATGCATCCAAGTTGTTGACAAGAATAATATACAGAAGAATGGAGAAGAAATTTGAGGCACCAGAGAGGCAGTTCTGACGTTGCGGCTGATATTGGAAGCAAGACTAACGAAAAGTCATGACACGTTTATGAGATTTGTCGAGCTGGAAAAAGCTTCGACAACGTAAAATGGTGCAAGATGTTCGAAATTCAGAAAAAAATAGGAGCAAGCTGCAGGGAAAAGCATGAACCAAGAGAGAACAATAAGACTGGAAGACCAAGAACGAAGTGCTCGGATAAAAAAGAGTGTAAGGCAAGAATGTAGCCTTTCGTCCTGCTGTCCAATTTATACATCGAAGAAGCAATGAGGGAAATGAATAAAAAGTTAGAGTGGAATTAAAATTCAGAGTGAAAGGACACAAATGATAAGATTCGCTGCTGACGATGCAATCCTGAGTGAAGAAGAATTGCAGGATCTGTTGAATGGAATGAACAGTCTAATGAGTGCAGAATACAGATTGAGAGTAAATCGAAGAAAGACGAAAGTAATGAGCAATTTCAGTAATGAGAACAGCGAGAAACTTATCAGAATTGCGGATCACGAAGTAGCGCGAATTCAAGGAATTCTGCTGGAAAATAAACCATGACGGACGGAGCATGAAGGGCATAAAAAGCACACTAGCACTGGCAAAATGGGCTTCCCTGGCCAAGAGTGTCTAGTAGTATCAAACATCGGCCCTAATTTGAGGAAGACATTTCTGAAAATGTACGTTTGGAGCATGAGAGTGAGACAAGGACTGTTTGAAAACCAGAACAGAAGATAATCGAAGCATTTGAGATGTGCTGCTACAGAAGAATGTTGAAAACTAATTGGACGGATAAGTAAAAAAATGAAGAGGTTCTCCGCAGAATCGGCGAGGAAAGGAACATATGGAAAAAAGGACAGAATGATAGCATATCCGTTAAGGCATCAAGGCATTGTATTGTATGTTAACCGGGAACGTAGAAACGATGGAGAGGCTCCGTCCCCGCCGCAGCCGCAGCCGCAGTGGTCCACAACCCCACGACGACTACTGCAGTCTACTTCACCCCTCCGCCGCCCCACACCGAACCCAGGGTTATTGTGCGGTTCGGCCCCCGGTGGACCCCCTGGGGAACGTCTCACACCAGACGAATGTAACCCCTATGTTTGCGTGGTAGAGTAATGGTGGTGTACCCGTAAAAAATGGTTCAAATGGCTCTGAGCACTATGGGACTTAACATCTGAGGTCATCAGTCCCCTAGAACTTAGAACTACTTAAACCTAACTAACCTAACGACATCACACACATCCATGCCCGAGGCAGGATTCGAACCTGCGACCGTAGCGGTCGCGCGGCTGCAGACTGTAGCGCCTAGAACCGCTCGAGCACCCCGGCCGGCGGTGTACGCGTACGTGGAGAACTTGTTTGCGAAGCTATCGCCGACATAGTGTAACTGAGGTGGAATAAGGGGAACCAGCCCGCATTAGCCGAGGCAGATGGAAAACCGCCTAAAAACCATCCACAGACTGGCCTGTTCACTGGACCTCGACATAAATCCGCCGGGCGGATCGTGCCGGGGACCAGGCGCTCCTTCCCGCTCGGAAAGCCGTGCGTTAGACGGCACGGCATCAAGGGATAACTTCCTTGATGCTAGAGGGTGCTGTAGAAGGTAAAAACTGTAGAGAAAGACAGAGATTTGAATACATTCAGCAAATAATTGAGGATGTAGGTGGTATTACTACTCGAGATGAGGAGAGGAAATCGTGGCGTGCTGCATCAGACCAGTTCAAGGAATGATGACCCCCCCCCCCAAAAAAAAAGACTGCATTCCTCCATGAGGGTAACTACGACCAGTGATGCGACTAGTGTACCTCTTTTCCATATCACCCACGCAGTCTCCTTGCCTCCTTCCGATCATACTCGCTCTTATCCCGTACAAAAATTTCTTAATTGTACGTTCGTTGTACTCAGTAAGATCTCTTCTTGTTATTATCGGCATTACATTTTCTTTACGACAGACCCACTGGAGACTAGTTGTTACGTCTCGTTTGACAGTTCTAATACTTCTGATTCTTTAAATCTTTTGATGTGAGAGATGTGGTGATTCCCTATTGACTTTTGGCTCTGCAATGTTTCTAATTCTACGACGTCGTGGCGAACAATACTTCTTACTAGATAAGTTTCTCAAAATATACGGAAAATCTTCATATTTAAGTAGTGGCACTTCTTCGATCTTTTACTGGATGTCAACAATACTCTTCACCCACAGCGATGCTCTCTCCTCTTGCGGGCTTTCAGATAGTAAATGATGGTGTGGGTGGCCCTCAACCACGTACCCTCTGACTCAGAGTAGAAATATTAAAGCCTTGGCTGGTTTCATTGTCTAGGGGCTGGGATACGTAGTTGCCGTATTACAAGCCAAATACTGCTGAGTCTGCAGTATACAATATGAATACACACATGAATCAAATGGTCGAAGGTTCCTATCATTCGGCAATTGCGGATTAATATAGTAATTTACAAAGGAAAGACTGCAATTAAATAAAATCTGCAGGTACCATTTTAACGACTGTAAATGATGAGTACGATAGCAGAAGTACTTTTGAGAACGCCGTCTGTTTCTGCAAAATACTTATTGGTGTCGATGGTCCAGCAATTAAATAAAATGTAAGTTGAATAACAGGGAAACAATAGATTCCTACTGCACGTAATTAGTTATGAACACCAACATAGCTCGCGAGATTTTCACTTCTAAACGCACACTACGTTTTCACTGCAGAAGCCACGGAAATCACACAAGAGCACAAGTCGGCACTCCGAAAGTTTTCCATCTTCTGCGACCACGCGCAACCTCCTCCACTCTCCAAGTCTTTCCGCCGACTGTCCGTCCGTCGCCATACCATCCCACACTCCTCGTGTCGTGTGCCGTACTCTCCAGAACTGCCAGAACTACCTCGTACCTCTCCGGAAACGATGCTCCTCCCCAACCTCCATACGTCTCTCTTAGTTAATATAGCGAGTGCCTATCTGCAGGTCAGCTCCAAGGAAAATATCACCAGGGTACTATGTTAAAATTCAGAATTATTTTGTTCTGAAATACAAAGCAGATGGTTCAGTACTAGGTTCACTAACATACATGATTCCAATAACGGAAACAGAAATACAGTAATGGAGTATTGAAGTACTTGTGACTATCAACAGTGGCGTTTAATCCAATGAAGCCATAAAAAGAAAGTAATGTCAGGGAATTATTTAAGTATAAGGATGATGAGCGTAGTTCGTGGTTACACTACATGTTCGGAGAAAGTCACCTTCAGCCAGACATTATTTAGAAAATAGATATCCATGCAGGACAGGAAGAAGAGGAAGAAGAAGAGAAACTGAAGTCCGACAAAATAGGTTTCTTTATAAATAAGTCTTCTGCTACCAGTCACGATTTTTCTCTATTTTACTTTTCGCACGACACGTTTCGGGAAATGATTCCCATTTTCAAGTGCTTTTTTTGTGTGTATTAAGCCATTTCTATTGATGCTCACAAAAAACGCACTTGAAAATGGGAATCATTTCCCGAAACGCGTCGTGAGAAAAGCAAAATAAAGAAAAATCGTGACTGGTAGCATAATATTTATTTATAAACAAACCTATTGTTTTCGCAGTCGCAGGCTTTCAAAAATCATTTATAACGGATCAAATCAGAAGTCCGAAACTATACGAGAGAAGCTGTCCATCAGCTATTTGTGTAGTGGTACCTTGCTATCAATTTACTTTCTGTTTTTTTTTTTATTTTTGTACCTTTCTAAGGCTTTCCTGATCGTAGGTATAATTAAGAAGAGTATTACTGTTATGCTGTAATGGATTCTGAGGCTAAAACATTAAAATTTGATGAAAGAAATGTTGGCTTGTTGTAACATACTGACACTGATTTATGGGAAAACGGCCTATAAATGTTTATCAGAAATATTATTTTTCACGTTAGAAACAGAAGTTAAAATATCTAGTATTACGGAAAGATGTACTTAGTAGTAGTACACGTTCTATTAAAATTAACTTGTATACGAGGGTCAGTGTGTTATTCAAATATACAGGGTGTTTCAAAACTGACCGGTATATTTGAAACGACAATAAAAACTAAACGAGCAGCGATAGAAATACACCGTTTGTTGCAATATGCTTGGGACAACAGTACATTTTCAGGCAGACAAACTTTCAAAATTACAGTAGTTACAATTTTCAACAACAGATGGCGCTGCGGTCTGGGAAACTCTATAGTACGATATTTTCCACATATCCACCATGCGTAGCAATAATATGGCGTAGTCTCTGAATGAAATTACCCGAAACCTTTGACAACGTGTCTGGCGGAATGGCTTCACATGCAGATGAGATGTACTGCTTCAGCTGTTCAATTGTTTCTGGATTCTGGCGGTACAACTGGTCTTTCAAGTGTCCCCACAGAAAGACGTCACAGGGGTTCATGTCTGGCGAATAGGGAGGCCAATCCACGCCGCCTCCTGTATGTTTCGGATAGCCCAAAGCAATCACACGATCATCGAAATATTCATTCAGGAAATTAAAGACGTCGGCCGTGCGATGTGGCCGGGCACCATCTTGCATAAACCACGAGGTGTTCGCAGTGTCGTCTAAGGCAGTTTGTACCGCCACAAATTCACGAAGAATGTCCAGATAGCGTGATGCAGTAATCGTTTCTGATCTGAAAAATGGGCCAATGATTCCTTTGGAAGACATGGCGGCCCAGACCAGTACTTTTTGAGGATGCAGGGACGATGGGACTGCAACATGGGGCTTTTCCGTTCCCCATATGCGCCAGTTCTGTTTATTGACGAAGCCGTCCAGGTAAAAATAAGCTTCGTCAGTAAACCAAATGCTGCCCACATGCATATCGCCGTCATCAATCCTGTGCACTATATCGTTAGCGAATGTCTCTCGTGCAGCAATGGTAGCGGCGCTGAGAGGTTGCCGCGTTTGAATTTTGTATGGATAGAGGTGTAAACTCTGGCGCATGAGACGATACGTGGACGTTGGCGTCATTTGGACCGCAGCTGCAACACGGCGAACGGAAATCCGAGGCCGCTGTTGGATCACCTGCTGCACTAGCTGCGCGTTGCCCTCTGTGGTTGCCGTACGCGGTCGCCCTACCTTTCCAGCACGTTCATCCGTCACGTTCCCAGTCCGTTGAAATTTTTCAAACAGATCCTTTATTGTATCGCTTTTCGGTCCTTTGGTTACATTAAACCTCCGTTGAAAACTTCGTCTTGTTGCAACAGCACTGTGTTCTAGGCGGTGGAATTCCAACACCAGAAAAATCCACTGTTCTAAGGAATAAACCATGTTGTCTACAGTACACTTGCACGTTGTGAACAGCACACGCTTACAGCAGAAAGACGACGTACAGAATGGCGCACCCACAGACTGCGTTGTCTTCTATATCTTTCACATCACTTGCAGCGCCATCTGTTGTTGAAAATTGTAACCACTGTAATTTCGAAAGTTTGTCCGCCTGAAAATGTACTGTTGTCCCAAGCATATTGCAACAAACGGTGTATTTCTATCGCTGCTCGTTTAGTTTTTATTGCCGTTTCAAATATACCGGTCATTTTTGAAACACCCTGTATTAAAAGCAAGTATTTAAACGGTCCTATCTCAAATAACAATTTTCTCTTGTGAGCCTTTCTTCTGGAAAATGCCTCAGCTGTATTCTAAGCTCTGATTACTAACATCGCACATATTTCTTGATCTCCTGTTATATCGCTTCGTTTTTCTTTTCTCGTTCCAATGGTTTCCGATCGGCCCCCGTCCTCTGCTTTTGAAAATGTCCTTGTTCCTTACCTTGCCTTTCCCATGCAGAAGTGTGAATGTAGCTCACTGTTTGTGCAGCTGTATATACCCTTCAACATCCACTGGAAAGCTTCCAACGAACGCAAGTTAGTGCTGGAGATACGATGGTAACTTTGCTGTACCCAAGCGCTTAAGTTCGGAAGGTTTGTAAGGGTACTCCAGATAACCATTTTGCCGTACCAGCTCTTGAAAGTATCCCAGAGAGTAGGGTTCTACAATACACACGATGCACGTTCTTTGACCAGTAGGCGTCCGGAAATTTCCTTTTGAAATGTCTGGCAATCTTTTAGACTGTCGTACATAATAACTAATGGCTCTTTTCCGCAAGTAACCGAACCCAAATCTAATCTGGTATTTTCATACCACGATAAGGGCAACACATTCTCAAATTGATTTACCCAATCCTGGTGATGTATCGCTTCTCTTGGACTGAGGAAGGTTGCAAACTTCATTCTTCTGCAATGTGTACGTTTCCTAATTTTTTCTCTTCTGCGGCCTATTCATTTTCTCTCCACTTTCCCCACTCGTTTCTTCTGTTAAGCGTCACGTTTCTACCCCTTCACCCCTTTATTGTTACTGTGATGGCTTGTTTTGCTTCTGCAGATATATTTAATGCTAGCTTCCCCAACTCTTCCATCAACATCCCCTTTTCCTGTGTCTGCTCTTTCGTTACCGTTGTAAGTCGTCCATTAATGTTTTATTGTTTCTGTCTTCCTTACTTGTTTTTCTGTCTTTTCCGCCAGAGTTTCAATTTTCCTTCAAAATGTTCAAATGTGTGTGAATTCCTAAGGGACCAAACTGCTGAGGTCAGCGGCCCCTAGACTTAAACACTACTTAAACTAACTTATGCTAAGAACAACAAACGCACCCATGCCCGAGGGAGGACTCAAGCCTCCTCCGTGAGGGGCCGCGCTATCAGTAACAAGGCGCCCCTAACCGCGCGGCCAATTCGCGCGGCCGATTTTCCTTGCCAGTAACGTCTGATAATCTATTTACTCATCACGTGGCCTGGATTATTATTAGATCTCGCTAAGGCGCGCCTCCATGACCTGTTCACATCCCTTCAGCGTTTCCGTAAATCTCTCCTCACATTTTCGGAATTTCTGCTTCTGCTCATCAAATTGCGCATTGTTTCTTCGCTCATATTTTGTAAATAACTCTGCTCTTTCTTCTATTCTCGTATCTAACTCTTTGATTCGTTCCACCATTCTTTCTCCACTTTCTCTAGACTCTGTTTCAATATTCCCCTCCATCCTCACGAAATTATTTCTCTGGTTCTCAAAATGCTGACAAAAAAACGTTGCAATCCACGACCTATCATCTCATCACTTGTTCTCTTGCCTGACGGCTCCTGAGATCTTCTTTACTTAAGCGTCTTCTATTTTACTTTGCACTGCTATTTTTTTAGTTACTTTGCTTCAGAACTGTAGTCAGTTCGACTGTTTTGGATGAGACTGATTCATCGGGTGCGTAGGCCTGCGGCAGTTTCACAATAGTCGTGTCCGCTACAGTTACTCTGTCTGACACACGGTTCGACTTCCATAATATCTTGCACGTTTCTCATTTCATTCTATTTCGTTTCCGTGTCCATATTCATCATATTTCTTAAATTTACTAAAATCTACCTTATCTTCTCTCACAGTTTCCACTTCTTTTCCGTATGCTTTATCTTGATCGCTTCAATTACGTCCCTCAAAGTCCTCGCTCCTTCTTCTTCTTCTTCTTCATAGTCGCCTTGTCCCACGTCACGTAGGGTCGGCGTTGCTCTTCTGGATCCTTCTCCTCCATAGTACTCTATCCATTCCATCTTCCATCCTTTCTCCGTTAGGTCCCCGAATATCTTATCCCTCCACCTCATCTTCGGTCTTACTCTTCTTCAATCTTTGTATCTTCAACTCTGTTTCCGATACACTCTTCCCCTTTTCTCTGTAAGTGCCCGTACCACCTTAGTCTGCTCTCTTGTATCTTTTTCCCCAGGGGTCCCACTTTTACAGTTCCTCTAACAAATTCATTTCTACTCCTGTCCTTCCCTGTTACCCCACACATCCACCTCAGCATCCTCATTTCCATCACTTCCATCTTCCTTTCCTGGGCTACTGTGATTGGCCATGTCTCTGCCCCGTATATCATAGCAGGCCTTACCACCGACTCGTACACTTTCCCTTTCAACCCAATGCTCGCCTTCTTGTCACACAACACTCCACTTCTTTTCCTCCAGTTGTTCCAACCGCAATTTATTCGGTGTTGTATCTCGGTTTCCAGTCCTCCGTCCCTCTGTATGTACGACCCCAGGTATTTAAATTTGCAGACCGATTTCAGCTCATCATCCTGGATCTTGCAAGACCTCATCTGCACATCCTTCAGTGCTAAATATTCTGACTTTGTCCTGCTAATTTTCATCCCTCTTTCTTCTAGTGCCTTTCTCCAATCCTCCAGCTTTTCCTCAAGTCTGTCGATGCTCTGCTCACAAAGAACCACAGCATCCGCAAACACCATATTCCACAGCGCTTCCTTCTTCACATCTTTCACCAGCACATCCATAATCAGGTCAAAGAGGTAGGGACTAAGCGCAGACCCTTGATGCAACCCTACTTTTACTGGAAACTCCTTTGTCATGCCCACACTACTTCTCACCCGTGTCATTTCTCCTCTGTACATTTCCTTCACTAACCTCACATACTTCTCTGGCACGCACTGATCTCTCACGCTTTTCCATATTTCGTCCCTAGGGACTCTGTCATATACTTCCTCCAAATCAATGAAAGCCATGTGTAGATCGGCTTTTAGCTCCCCGTGTCTCTCCACTATCCGCCTTAAAGCATGTATTGCATCAGTCGTTCCTCTTCCAGGCATGAATCTAAACTCCTCGCTCTTTCCTGTCCTTCAAAGATTTTGTTCTCATTTCCCCAAGTATCGCGTACCTTTTCTGCCTCTCGTTCAAGCGTTATTCTGTCTCCTCTCTGTTCACTGATTTCTTCCAGACACTACTTTTTTTTATTAGCTTTTCCATCCGCCTTCAGATTTGGTATATGCCGATAACTTCTTTTTGTCATTCAAATTCGTGCTGCTAAAGGGATCCCATCCTATTACTCTTCTTATATTTTCACTCATGTCCTGTGATCCTACGAGAAATTCGTGTCCAAAAGGTCCATTTCTATTATTCCTCCGTATAATTTCGACTGGTTCTCGATCATTAAAATCAATAAGGGCCACTAAATTTCTAAGATCATTCAACATCCGACAACCCATAATCCAACTGCAGTTACATAACTGAAAACGAGCGATACAAAATATTCAATGGTGACGTTCAAACATTGCTAAACATTGTGAAATACATCAAACAGCAGGACAACGTCATGCTTCTCCTGGCTGGTTCAATGCTGTTTTTAGTCTCGATATAATACTTGTTTTTACTTCCCAAATTTTATTAACAGAAGATGTGCTTCCGTTACCTACATTGCTTCCTACTTTCTCCTCCGAGCTGACCATGCACATTCTGTGCAGTCTGCTGTCAAATGCCCATAAAGAGTTCAAAAATTCGCACACTGCAGGTAATGGTGATTTCAAGGCATCCTGTGACCGAATAAGTTAAATTTCGAAAAGCTGACAATGTGCGGACCACTTCCCCAATTCACTTGAATTTCATTTAAATTCGGTTGAATCTACTTCAGTTTGGTTTCCGTCTTCATGCAGCCTCTAAACACTGGATATCTTGACATAATTGCTATTTCCCTCTAACACACTATTTACACATACTAATAAACACAAGTAAAACCCCTCCAAAATTCAGCGATGATCTTGCCCTGTTTTCCATCTCTCACAATACTTTATTGGGGCGGCTCCGAATCTTCCGAATGCCAACCGGTTAACCTGCTTCATTACGAAACCTCGCCTCCTTTCCTGGATTGGTTAACCAATGACTTCTGTCCTACCATACTCTACCAAAAAAAACTCGCATCACACTCTCTCTTTCTCGTTTTTTGGCCAGTGAGGTGCTTTGACTCGTCACTGACCACTGCCGCATTCCACCTCAGAGTTTGTTTTGTCAGCCGATAGCGGTAGGTTTCACATCAAATAAACATGGTTTTTCTGGAGACTCAGAGCGTTCAGTAGTCTCTCATAGTTTCAGAGGCCCAGGACCGAGCATTCCCTATCCATCACTGAGATGTTTATGTTTACTTTCCTGTGCTTTTCTGGGGAAACGGTTAGCTTCCGAAACCTCGCTAACAAAAGGTGTGTTCCAGTGTTCCAGCTGAAGAGGGCGAATTACCACTCTGTTTCCTGGCTGTAAAACTTTTTCACCAGGTGTTTCTCTATGGGAGATGCTGCCTGCATTTCTACACAACGGTCTGATTTCCTGCGGCGCCTCGGCGCGACAGCAGCCCCTTCCGGGGGTGACCTATTACCCCTCTGACCACAAGAGCTTGTTCCTGCAGTGTAACTCTCTTGTTACTTGAGCCAAAGTTTACCACTGCTCATCGCTTCGTGGTGCTTCCAACATTTCCGTTGCTACATCACATGCAAATACCTGTGTTGGCTGTGTTAGTACTTTTCTCCTAGTTTATAGGTATGTAATTAAAACTACCGGCAGGTATAGAATTTTGCAACAGCTTCGCGTAGATGACAGCATATGGGTTTGGTAAGGATTTTTATCAAAATGGAAGTTGTTGAATATCTAACATCAAACCACGAGTTCTGTGTGCAAGAGGACGACTACCATGGAAGCGGGAACGATACGCTGCTACGTCTTCCTTGGGTAATGATTGTGGTGTAACGATACTATAACCTACGTTTTCTAGCTATGACCCAGACTGCGGCCTTGTGGAAGCCTGTCGAAATGTATTAAATGCCAACCAAAACAATATTTTTAAACATATGCCCATTTATTCTGCACCAATTTATCCCCTCCTCCCCTGTGGTTTTCTAAATTATAAACAGACTCCAACAAAGACAACACCTGTATTATACATAGGTGTAATATTAAAGCTGGTGAAATATATTCTTTTTCTCATTACAGGACTTTATTCTCCACAATATCATCAAGCACAGATATTACCGATTTAGGATTGGTTCCTATAAACAGTGTTATTCTGCCAGTGTTAAGAAAACTAACCAGCTTAAGCGATTCCCTATGGGAAGCATATTTGTTTTGCCTCCAGGAACTTCTTAAAGTGATATGAAATGCCTTGAGAATCTATATCGAAAGTGACAATGCCTAAATAAATATTTGTGTCGAGCAGACAAACCATTTCCTATAACCAAACTTACAGGATAATATACTAAAGAAGGCGACTAACATGTGTAATTTACACTTTAAACGAATCTAAACAGGTCAAGTATAGACCATTGCCCTAAGCAAATCATCTGTACAGCCGGAACATATTACTTGCAAATACACCTCACGACATGACTACTATGAGAAAAACCAAGAAATTATAGCTAATTTTGCCAGAAGCTGAGTGTGCTGTGAACACAACCTCTTGCTCGTTAGGTGCCCTGTGGGATTCAGATCAGACTGGTGCTGAATCTATCACCCCAGATCATATAAAATCATAGATTACCCCCCCACGTGTGAAACTTCTAAGACTCGTCAGAGCGCCGAAGTCAAGAAAAACATGAACGAGCACGGAGTCGAGAGCTGCATCACCAACTAGAAGCTCGAATCAGAAAATCCATACGAATCCGTATACAAATGCGAATGCCTCTCTCAACTTTTGGTAGCCTTCGTTCAGACCTCGGAAAGGGACCCTGCACGATCTTTTCTAGCCAATCCCAGAAAGGGCCTAAGTGCTCCTCCAATCGAGGATCTGGAAGTCTGTTCCCCAGCTCCCACCTCAAAATGTATATGCCAATCGGATACGTGTATATGGAAATAGGAAACGACTGTCGTCTCGCTCCCACATAAAGGCTGTTTGTCGGAAATTCTGGAACCTTTGTTGGAGTTCACACAGCATCGCCATGGGCAAGACAATGTTTGGAAATTTGCAGATACATGAGTATCGATTTATCTGGTTTGAAGAAACATGTCTGGAGATGAGACACAGCAGGATAATGGCAAGTCGACAGCTGAGGACTCCAAGCAAAGGTTACTGACAAGCAGAGTACTCACCCCTTCCACCAGTAGTTTCCTGTTCGACTATAGAGGGCAGCAGTCTTTCATCCCACTGCTGCTTGTCTGTGGAGGCTGAACCAGGAGGATAATCCTGAAAGGCTCGCCTAGCTGTCTGTGGGTTCTGCCATCGTAGGAGTGCCTTATGAGTGACCGGTAGCTCTTCCAAAATATGTGAAACCTCCTCCTGTTTTACACAAGCGAAACTGAGTTCTCTTGATGAAGACCAGATGCCTTTAATGGGAAACGCTACTACAAGCGTGAAATGTTAGGTTGCTAGTTGCTACAAGCTTCCTCTAAGCAGTACCAGTGAGAAGCTGACAAGTAAAAACTGAATCGGAAAGTAAATGAAGCAAAAGAGTCTCGTGCGCAAACTCAGTATACAAATAGAATAAAATCTGAGATGCAAGGCCTGGAACAGGCCGCCGGCTACAATGCGTAGTGTGGCCAACCACGCGCTGTGTCGTTTGAGAGATGCAGAGGCGAGCGACTGTGCCGGGACTTAACCTAGTCCACTGCTAATAGCACCACGTCACCATAAAGCGTCTGTGCGTAGCATACAAGCATTGCACCATAATTTAAGAATGAAGTTAAAGGTTAAAGTTGCTTTTCCTAACTTGGTCAGCATCTTCTTTAGTATATTAATGTTTAAACCGTCAGATCTCAGATTGATCACAGGAATATTTTTCCATAAATAGATCGTTTGTTTTTAAATAAAAATAATAAAACTAGAAACCCAAAAATTGGTCGTAATGTGCCTGTGTATGTCAAAATTAACTGGTACAAGCCTCAACGTGATTAAAGAAATATTTTGGTCAGAATGCGCGTTTTTAAGAAAACTTGAAGGTGCCAAATATTAGACTTTGAAATGTGAAAATTTGTGTGTGGCTTCAGATCACATAAAAATAGTAACTATGTGACCCCACTGAGCGACCTCTAATAGTTTTCGAGTAATTTACTAAATTTGGAACAAAAATGTCCTTATTTATAGTAGATTAGATTAAGTTCTGATTACAGCATGTGATGAAACCTATTAAATAATAGAGCTATAAGCAGTTTCAAGGCCTGGACATAAAAAATAACGAATATAAGGTCTCTTAAAGGTCATGGTCTACTGTCAGTTCCGTTCTAACAGTTCTAGAGGGAAAAGTTTTAATGCATGTGATCTAAACTTTTTCTTTGATTCTTTGATTTTAACCAACTTAACTACATTCACACAAAAATTACGAAAATTCAAAATTAATACACATCAGTCTTATAAAATATTATGTGTCCGAAAAAGCGGCCGTTCAGAGGCTACTACTAGGGGCATAGAGGTGCAGGTGTTCCCTTGGCTTGCGTCCAGAGCCTGGGAGGCAAGACCTGTCTTCACTTCGCACCTAGCCGCCATACGATCCGCATCAAACGCTAGAGTACGCACTGTCTCGGATGACGTCAGAGGCAGGCTGTTACTAAACGTATATTTCCAGTAATAATAGAAACTGAACTCACGAGGACTGTACACCGTCCTGAATCATTAGATTTCGCAGACGTAACTGCTAGTGTTCCGCCCGTCAGGTTAACAAATCCGCGTGGCAAATGGTGACAATTATTTTCCACTTCTGTGGCGAGCAATTGTTTTGATTATCCGAAGTCAGGGCGAAAGACAATTTAAAAGGAACTTACCGTAGAAGTCGCCTCTGAACTGCTCATAGTGCTGTTTAGGACAGAGATTTATTATTAGTATTAACATAACGACCATTACGATGTTGTGTCTGTGAAGATTTCCCAGATGTATTCATCAATTAGAACTCAAAATCTTAATTTGTAATCATTGTCATGATCCCTCTGAGTAAATAAAGAATAGAAACATTTCTTTCAGTGAGCTGGGCAAGAATGTGGACTTGCAGGTTGGGAACTATGGTCAGTATGTTCTCCATCGCCTTCTGGTTGACCACAGAAGTAGTTTCCGGGCTCTCGTAAAAGACAGCGAACAATATTCCAAAATTTCCTATTTACTGATTATTATTCCCATTGCTGTGCTGGAGTACATATTATTCTTCACAATGACATAGCATTTCAAAATCTGGAGGATGTTTATATTCTGTAGAAAGCTGTAGTTTTGACAGAACAATACACAACTAAGGGACTGTAACTCGTATTGTGAACGATGTCTTGGTAGAAATCTATGTTAAACTTTAGTGGGGTAATACTCTATTTGCTTGTAGTTTTAATTTTTTTACCTATAAACTAGGAGGACATTGCTAACACAGACGACATGGTTATTATGCGTAAGTGCCATATTTTAACTAGGGAGACATTTTTCCTTCTCATTCTAGGATCTTGTAATTGACATCCAAGTCATGTATTGAGGCGGATAATATTTAACTTGGCTTTTGTGGGGTGACAGATTCGAAAGCCACAACGCCCTTCTGTTTCCCAGCACAAAGGATGGTCAGAGGTTTGAGCATGAAAAACGTTGTTGATCGACTTGTTATTTGGCGTATGTTTTGGCGCTTGCTGACAAAGTGAGCAAGCTTATAAACTGTAATCTGTTTGTACACAGTTTTTATTATTTGAGTACTTTATAAAATATTGTGTTCTGGGACATTTAATGTAGTAGATGCATAAGCGAAGGTTAGATAAGGACTGGGGGAGGGTGTAAATCAGCTGAGTCCTCTAACAAACCTATCTGGTAAGGTTACCATACCGCACAGCAATATTCGTGATGAGGACAGTGTTTCAGTCATTGGTCTCATCTTCCACCTGACCTAGACATTGTTGTATAAGAGATTATAGCACTTGCAGCACATGGCCTTTCTTATTACATTGTGCCTGTGCATGTACATGCATAGATGCATGTGTATGTGTGTTTGTTTGTATGTATTTGTGTATCTGTGTGTGTGGAGGGGGTTTCGGGGTGGGGAGGAAGCATGCACGTACTGCACCTCTGGATCCACACAGTTAAATCATTGTTGCATATTGTATATGTAGGGAAAATGTAAGGAAAGTAATAATTTTAAAACATTTGTATTTTAATAAATATACAATCCTGAGTTTCCCCTTAAGTAAATATATTTATTTCCGGGGTGGGAGAAAGGGTTTAATCTTTGTCCATATTATTTTGTCGAAGCACCCTTCTCAATTCTGCTAAAACGATGTCACAGTCAAAGATACATTACGGCACATGTCCATGCGGTCAGCAATATCTCTCTCTTTTTTTACTTTGTTCTTCTATACAGTTGCTGCAGTGGGATGTACTATTCGCTTGTGAGTAAAATCTCGCGTTCTAAAGACGCTGCATCTGATACTTCGATAAATAACGCACATGCAACAAACTCCGTTGGTAGACGTTGCGATAGAGTTGTTGTGCTTCAAAATTTCGAGAGAACACTTTCTGGGATGAGTCAGACAATTTATTACTTTCCTTCCACATACTTCTTACGTAACTACCGCGAGGAGAAAATTCGAGAAATTAGAGCCAGTACAGAGGGTTACTGACAATAATTCTTCCCACGCGCTATTCGCGAGTGGAACAGGGTTGAAGGGCCCAGTTAGTGGTACAAAATATACCCTCCGTCAGACACTATTAGATGGCTTGTGGATTATGATGTAGATCTAGATGAGATGCACATTGCTTGTCATTGCTGGTGGATCCACTCTTGCATCCTGTCTGTGGCTCTGGAGTATCCATGACTTAACACACACAGAACAGTGTATAATTGAAATTAAAAGTTTCGTTGATCATCGCTCTGAACAATTAGACCTATATATCGACATCCGCCCTTAATTTCACCATTGTATGAAACAGTTGTCATCGAAACATACAGCACATTTCGTCTTCTTACTTTTTGAAAAGAATCCGGTTATGTTATTGTCGTAAGCAGTTATATCTCTGTAATTATTACATTGTAATTTTAACATTAGTTCGATAGGGAGAAGGGTGCTTGATATAAATATTCTGTTGATAATATTATGAGGATATGTTTAAGGACGATAGTTACATTCTGTCTGTGTTTCTGTCTTGTAGTTCGTCTTAACTGTGTTGTGTTGTATCGAATAGACTTTGACAATTCACCATTAAAGAAATTACTTCGAGCTTATTGCAGCAGACGGAAGAGATATATGCTTCCCCCCTCTAAATCCAATGTCAGAGGCATTTTCTCTCGAGGAACATGTGGGAAAAATATGAACAATGCACTAAATCTTTACATGTCTCTGTGTTATGTTTGTAATATTGTTAAGCGATACAGACATTCAAATTGTTAAGTCTACTTTTCACCCCAATCTGTCTCGCTTATTTTATTCCTATCGCCTCTATGTGTGGTATACAATGGCTGATGTAAAATTATTGCACAGCCTACCTAAACTCACTTGGTGAAGCCTATTTTACTGTGGAGATGCCCCAGTCTTCTCAGTCGGAATTTTTTTATACCATGAAACGGAACCCAAAGGCATCGTAAAAATCTCGGAGAGAAACACATTTGGAGATTGCTGGAGACGGCCATAACAAATCACCTGTACCTATAATCTCATCTAACCACAGTGGTGCGGGGTTGATCCTTCGCCATCTTGCTAAAGAAGCAGCAATCACGCACTGCTCAAGTCAGGGTAGTGAGGCTGCCTAGCAGCCAGCCAGTGTGCTCCTGTAGCCGTCGTAAGGTTTTGATGTTCAACAATTTGTATCATTTAACAAAGTAACAAATACACTATTCGTATAAAGTGGAACTGGCTAAGGATTTGCACCTTTGGAGTACTAAGCATATGCAGATATAGCACTACAGTCGTTCTGCAGTTGAAAAAGTCCTGTGGGTAGGGTCTCCCATCGGGTGGACCGGTCACCTGGTGCAAGTCAGTACGCCAGACAAAAGGAGGTCCGATGCGGTATTAGGAGCTATCACGAGACTTTTGTCATCTCAGTGGATATGCCTGTGGAACGACAGGTGATTATACTGGACATGGATTTAACACAAAGCAGTATGAGCGGGATATATACACTATGTGATCGGAAGTATCCAGTCACCTATTACTGGATATTAATATAGGGTGTGTCCATCCTTTATGATGGCTTGCACTCTGCACGGGACACTCTGAAAGGGGTGTCTCAATGCCTGTGGAGGAGTGGTAGCCCATTCTTCCTCATGAGCAGAAACCAGAGAAGGGTATGATGTTTGGCGCTGGGATCTGCAATGAAGACGTTCTAATTCATTCCAAAGGTGTTGCAGTGGATTCAGGTCGGGTCTCTGCGCAAACCATTCAGTTTCATGAGTGATATCGTCCACAAATCGTTGCCTCACAAGTGCTTCTTTATGACAGGGTGCCTTGTCGTGCTGATACAATCATTTCTTCCTAACACTTCCTGTACTGTACCCAGTATACAATACTGTAACATGTGTTCGTATACTTCTGCTTTAGTGTTTTCTTATGCGCATTAAGGCGACCACGCCCCAAACACGTCAAACACCCGCATATCTAACACAGTCGCCTCCGCACTTTATTATTGGCACTACATACGGTAGAAAGTAAGAGTCACTGGGCATTGCCAAAACCAAACTCTTCTATCGGATTTCTACGGGATATACACGAAATGTATTTGCAGTTGCGGAATGACGACAATGGAAATTTGTGCCAGACCAGGTCTCGAACATGGATTTCCCGTTTGTCACAGGCGGCCGTGTTACCATTTGGCTATCTGAGCACACCTCTCAGCTAGACCCAAAATGCATATGTCGTCAAGCATTTGTCTGCAGCCTGGAGTCGTACATTCATTACATATATTCCCGTACGGGGGAGACATTTTCTAAATGAAAGTTGCTTGCTGAGTGTTGGTGGATAGATCCGATACTGCAGTGCTCGTGTAGTTCAGAAATGCGATGCAGTGTTCCTACGGTCTGCGAATACATTTCGTATATTTAATAACGGCTGACGTCGTCGCAGTGCCTTTTCCTTCAGGCATGCATGCATCTCGGAAAGACCACTGCATCGTACTTCTGAACAACACAGTCACTGGAGTACCTTATGCTACAGGATACAGTCGTCGCTGATTGCCACCAGCTCAAGCGTCGCTTAACGCTGGCTATAGTAACGTGCGGCATATGAGGAGAGCTACTGTACCATTGTTCCCCTTTCTTTTTAAGTATCTACGTACGGTCATTGTGCTAGCTGGATTGCTGGGAGCATATCGCAACTCATGAGAGACTCCTTCCATAGATTTCGTGAGATTTTTTACAAGTACACTCCGCAATGCCCAACAGTTTTTGTCCGTCAGTCCATGATATCTGTCTGGTATTGTTTTACGTGTGGTTGCAGTTTCACTTCACAATCCCATTCGACCTAGGCGTTTCTAGAAGGGCTGAAATGTCTGACGGATTTGTTAGTGAAATGACGTCTAATGACTAGTCCACGTTCAAAGTAACTAAGCACTCCTGCCCTACCCACTCTGCTGTTACTGTAAGCAGGATACTCCCCTCCCCCCCCCCCCCCCTCCTTTTACACCGACGATAGTAGTCATTGCCGGTTTACATAGGATATCCAGATACTTTTGATCAGATAATTTATCAAATGACGTTGACAGTACGAAAAATTGACGAAACAAAACAGTTTCTTTCATGATTCGGTGTTTACGTCGCTTCATCGAATTGAAGCTAACACAAGGCAACAAGCAGAATTAGTTATTTTCGCAGATGACAATACTATTGTAATCAATTCAAGCACACATACAGAAACACAAAAAATGGCTCTGAGCACTATGGGACTCAACTGCTGTGGTCATCAGTCCCCTAGAACTTAGAACTACTTAAACCTAACTAACCTAAGGACATCACACACACCCATGCCCGAGGCAGGATTCGAACCTGCGACCGTAGCAGCAGCGCGGCTCCGGACTGGAGCGCCTAGAACCGCACGGCCACCGCGGCCGGCACAGAAACACAAGAAATGGTAAACAATGTACTTAAAAGCATAATTGACTGGTTCTTTGCGAATGGTCTCACCCACAACTTTAAAAAGACACAACATATTCATTTCTGCACATCTCTGAGTACTGCACAAATGATAAGTCTAACATATGGTGAGGAAATAATACACAGGTTAGAAATTTCAAAATTTTTAGGTGTTCATATTGATGAAAATTTAAATTGGATAACTCGCGTTTTGGAATGCCAATAACAACTTAGTGCAGCCACATTTGCACTTAGAACCATTGAAAATCTTTGGGGAGGAACAAATCAATAAGTTGATACATTTTGCATATTTCGATTCAGTAATGTCATATGCAATAATGTTTTGCGGCAGCTCATCTTTAAGAAAGAACGTCTTCGTTGCTCAAAACGAGCTGTAATAATAATAATAATAATATGTGCTGGTGACTCATGATCATCTTGTACGCATCTGTTTGAGTTGGGCATTCTGACTAGTGCCTCACAGCATATTTATCAGCTCATGAAATTTGTTGTAAATAATCCACTTCAGTCCAAAGAGAACTTTGGTGTACATAATTACAGAACCAGAAGGAAAAATGACATCCATTACTCCACATTCAGGTTGTCTTTATCACAAAAAAGGGGAGCAGAATTCTGCAACTAAATTTTTTGGTCGCTGATAGACAGCAAAGAAAAATTTGAAAACAAAATGAAAAAGTATCTCCTTCACTACTGCTTCTATCATGTAGAATTTTTGTTATTGTAATGTGTAGAAGGTGGTGGTTAGGAATTACTAACCCACATCTATTTTCTTTATTATTATTATTAAAAAATAACGCCTTATTATTGTTCAGCGTGTAGCCACATTTACAAATTAATAATGACTCGCTCCACATCATTGCGATTTATCGTGCAAAATGATCCACGGAACACGAAATTAACTAACTAAGGCGACAGGTGAAAGCTTATTATCAATGCGAACAGAAGGAGAGTCTGTCGTTGACTCCTCTCTGGTGGCCTGCAGTAATATTTTGGTGGGCTTCATTTCAGGGCCGCAACGTGGCCCCCGTGGCTGTGTTATTTCGGGACGGCGTGCCTCTGGTCTTTGCGTGCGGTCGTATTCTGCTGCGAAAGTCGATAAATCGATGGCGCTATTGCTCCCACGCAACACTCCCGTAATTACATCAGTCGCGAAGCCGTGTACGCAACGGTCCACTCCACGGGATCCTGTTACGAGCTGCTGCGTATATGGCTGGTGCGGCGATTCAGGGCGAACAGACCGACAGGTGTCAGGTCGCGTTGGGGTGCAAGCTTCCCCTAGTACAACGATTTTCAACCTGTGGGTCGCAACCCATAGGATGAGGCGAGGTGTGGGGTGGAGAGAGTTGGGGGTGGAGAGGGGTTGGGGGTGGGGGGGGGGAGGGAGAATCTTTCTCCGTGTGTCGCGGTCGCAGGAGGAAGCAGTTGTAGCACGGCCGATAACATACGTTTCGTGATCAATATCTGCTGTGGTAGAAATGTCCCAGGGAAGTGACAAGGTTTCGTGAAAGCACATTATAAATTTTCCCTCGTTCAAATGTGGTAGTTATTTGTTGTAGTGAATTTAATGTAAACCTGTTGAACACTTCGAATGCGCAAAGACTTGCAGCGGTGGGAAGTGAGACGACATCTGTCGACTCTTCCGACATCTGCGGAACGGAACTAAGGTCGCTAAGTCCCGTACAGAATCACGAATCCGCCTCTGATAGGTTGGCGGGGAGACGGGAAGGACCGGATCAACTTCTGGCTTGGAACGGCGGTGCAGGGTCAGCGTCTTGTGTAGTACTGAGAACTAAGTTTTCATGCCGATCGTCTGCTGTGGTAAAAACAGCACACGGAAGAAAAACAGTTCGTGAAAGCGCATGTAAAAGATGAAATGTGATACTAAATGGCTGCAACAACGTACACATAGCTCATGTGCAAGACTTTTCACCACAGTTACTAGAATGCATTTCAGGAACCGTGCTTCGTACCAAACAATACATCACTAACATTAGCAGCCGAGAAAAGAAGCACTAAGCACAGCAGTTTCTACTGAGCGGTTCTAGGACGCTTCATCTCACCTCAGATTGTAATTGACGAACTGTGTGTTGACGTTTCTATTTTCCCTACTCTGTGGCTCGATCGGGATACCAACAAAATCGTCGCCTGCTTCATCACTCATACCTTCGTGTTGTTAACTGTGACTTATTTTGATGATGCTTTCAAAAAGAGCTAAAAAATCTTCTAAAAACTGGTACAACAATGTGTACTAAAATATACCAAATATTCTCGCAGTTAATCAAAAGTGAATGTTGTCTTCTTGTGAAACTGGTTGAACGTAAATGATGCAACCAGGCCTTTGGATATCTGAATACTAGGGGCTGCGTAATACGGAAAACTTAGTCCTAAGCAAAGTGAAATTTATTTTTATTAATATTACGTAGTTTAACATTAATTCTAAATGGAACAAAATATAGATAGTTTTATAAAAAATGGCTCTGAGCACTATGGGACTTAACATCTATCGTCATCAGTCCCCTGGAACTTAGAACTAGTCAAACCTAACTAACCTAAGGACAGCACACAACACCCAGTCACCACGAGGCAGAGAAAATCCCTGACCCCGCCGGGAATCTAACCCGGGAATCCGGGCGTGGGAAGGGAGAACGCTACCGGACGACCACGAGCTGCGGACGATAGTTTTATAAAAAAATACGTTATGTTAACGATGAAAAAAGGTGAAACCTGAAAACTGTTTTCAAGAACCGATCGATGGCTAAATCAACAAGATCCATTCCGAACAAACTAGTATATAAAATAGTAATATAAAGTATAATACTGTACATTCCTTCTGGCAAGAAAATTGTCTAAAGACATTAATTTTCGCCTACAGTTCAAAATGAGTGCTATACAAAGAAGACAGCTACTTGAATGAAACATCTCTCAACATATTGGTTAATGGGCAACTTTATTAAATCCAAATGACAAGTCTAAAATGCAATTCATAAATCAGTATTTCGAGGCCATTAACTAACATTTGTCTTTGAAGTTAACAGATCTTGCAACATCGTCATAAAGAATTTGCAACACTGTCAAGGAGGCCGGAGCAGAGGTACCGGAGACAGCAACTGCAACGCGAGGAAAGTCGCTAACAGTACCGCTGAATACTACGTCGTTGGCGACATTGTCATTTAATGGGGCTTTTACTGTACATGACGGAAGGTCAGACACAGCGAGTGATTTTTTGAACAACTATAGTAGCTGAAGTGATCCATCTAGATGAAAAGGTAATTTTTGAAATGGTTACCGATGGCTGAAAAAAAAATAGGCATTGTACAGACTTGTTATGCAAAACGTTGCTCATTAAGCAATTTAACCTTTTACAGAATTACATTGTATATTCCTCATAATGGGGATTATTCTTTATAGAAGGTACTCGTTAAGTGTTCTTTGTTCTTCGTAATAATAATGCTGATGTAAACATTACGTTATTTATTTTTCCGTGTTTTATGTTACGCAAATGTCTTTTCTTTCCCTTGGAGTCACACCATTATGACTTAAGTCAGTAATAGTAATGTTAGGATTCAACGATTACACGCACATGGACATCACTTTATCGGCACATCTGCTAGGTAATGCTTAATGATTAATGTTTCTCATTTGTGTTACAGAAAATCATACTTGACACTTATCAAGATGTTACTGTTTTTAACAGCGTTTATTCATAAGGTGACACCAACGAGATCTCTGACGAGTGCCACTAAGCCACATAAGAGTAAGCAACGGTCGTAAGTCCTATACTACAATAAAAATACAACAGTTTCAGTGAGAAGGCTGCATCTGTGTATTTATTACTAACACTTATTTACTATTATTATTTATTATACTTATTATTTATAATAATATAGTTCCAGAACTCTTATCAATCCCTTTCCTTTGGAAAGCTACCTGACTGTTATAAAGCAGATTTTGATGGAGCGAACCCATGTCTTCACGAATGACTCCAAACAATCGAGTTTCAACACGTTACCTTTGCTAGAGTTAGTAATTTCGATCACCTCTAAGCACATAGTTTAAATCAGTAGCTAAAAACATGGCTGCCGAAGCTTGTCGATGAAGAAAGCAGTATGTCCATGAAGTATTTGGTGTTACCGATTTTAATTTCGCAACGAGCTCACTTTTTTTGCCAGTTACAGACTTTTCACCATCACTACAGATGACGATACATCCTGTCTACTCAGTTTCGTAGTTACGAGTGCTTTCTTAAAAAGATCTCGTACAAACACTGGCCAGTAGAATTTGCAGGGAGGCTTTGCAAAATAAAAAGTCTTCCATGAGACTGTCATGTGATTCAAAGTGCACGAATACCATAAATTGCACACAGTTTGAAACATCAGTAGATTCCTCAAACTACAAAGCAAAATGTGGGCTCTTCTTTAATGTTTCGACTAATTGTTCTCGAATGTCACAGATCAGATCATTTATTCTGCGTTAAGTGATATCACAAAGTGGTATACTTTTTAGCTTATTTGCCGCCTGCTTACCTAACATAATTTTAACCGTATCCACGGCTGCTGGAAAAATAATATTCTTGGTATCTGTATGTGTATTCCCTGCTGTAGCTATTTGGCGTGTCACTCGTCACCTATCTAATAACGCTTTCTCGTTGGCATTGCATACCTAAAAGATGATAAAAAATATTGTTAAATCAGAAAAACGAATAGGTAAATAATAGCATATTGTTATTTTTAATTAACAAATAAGTGTTTTGTTACCTGAAGCACTGTAATTTTTCAGTTTCCTTTCGAAGAAATCCAATGGTTTATCAACACCCTTGCAATGTTTAGTTCAAAGGCGATGCATAACCTTTGATAGTTTCATTCTCTCGGATGACAATACTTCACCACACATTACACATTGAGGTTTATTATTCGTGACAGTAAATCTATATATCATGGAGTCTACTTTTGTTCGATTTTGATTCGCTCCTGTAACTGCCACTTGTACTAGACGTGGAGTACTGCGCTGATCTTCTGAGAAACTTCTCTATTTTATGCTCGCTCGGAGTGAAGTGTAAAGACACAATAATCACGTGCACACTAGAGATGGGGGATCCGCTCCTGAACTGTTTTATAGAGTTGAATCTTTCAAAGGAGTGAACAATCAGTGATTCAGAAAAAAAGAACGGTAGCTCCAAACGTTTCCCACAGCAGAGAGAGAGAGAGAGAGAGAGAGAGAGAGAGAGAGAGAGAGAGCGGGGCCTCTGCTGGTCAGAGCACACTGCGCGCCACACAACACAGCCAGCGCCGGCCTCTGCCCTGCTTCTGCCTTGGCTGCCTGCATTGTGCAGTGCCCCATTGGATTTTGTGTTTCACATATCCCGTGCCGTCTCTGTGCTTCCTCTGCCGCGTGCAGTGTCTGGCGCACCTTAGCATCGCACTCCGTCGGCGATCGTTTCAGTCGCACGTCCTGCCCTCTGGGCAGTTGATGCGAGCAACAGGACAGAGAGCCTCCTAGCGGAGAACATAAGAACTACTTGCAACAACCTGCTCGCAAGAGAGCGGACGATTTGTCTCCGAGCGGGTGACTGGTGGCCGCTCACCGCTCCCCCCACCCTCGGAACTCGCCCGCTCAACGCTCACCCTACCGTTCTCGACTCTAGCCAGAGCGTTGAGCAAAGCAACTCAGGTGTCACTCTGGTCTCTGCGGTCTTAGCTCACGCAGCAATACAGCTCGCGGCTCGACCAGCTTGACTCAGCGCCTCTGCATCGGAGTTCGTCTATACTGGATATTGTTCTTCGTACTAATACCGATGTGTATATAACATAATTATGTTATGTATACATCATTTGTTTTTATTTTATTTTTATTTGTTTAAACTGATCAGATGAGGTTCCTGACGACTCCTCTTACTATAGGATTTTTTTTATTATGGACACTCGAATTTACACTTTAATTACGAGCGAACCAATAAACGTATTGCAAAATGTGATACACCAATATTTTCCTTGTTTTATTCTGCATAAGGCTATATGCAGCACTTTGGTCTTAAAGTCAAATTTATATTTTTTTTCTAATTGTAGTTCGGATTTTGCGATTTTGGGCGTCTTAGGAAGGAAATGTTCACTTTAAAAATATATGGCTTGGAATGTATTTGTACGAGGTTAATGAAATTTTAATACATTATAGCCAAATACATTGTTAATGTAAATCTCAAGTTACAAAATTTTCCGATCACCCAAAAAACCACGATAGTGCAAAATAAATCGATAATCAAAAACTTTGTCATATCGTGGAAATTTCAATAAACAATACAAAATTCTTACTCATTATCTGTGTTACTTCAAAACAGGATCAAATAAGATCAAAATACAGGTATAGTACTGGAATAAACCAAGTTTAAAGGGCAATGTGCCTTCCATTTATTTTCTATTGTGAATGAGTGGTGAGTCATGAAAAAGACCTAGTTCATTTCAGGGAGTGAACAGTTTGGATCCGATCTCTGAAAAGAACAGTTTTGCCCATCTCTAGTCCACACTCTCTGGAGTACTCGGACAACTGACTGATTACAGCGGAAACGTGCGCCTATGCGACCTCTGACCGCTTGTCACCACGAGGATGCTTATGCGTGGATGCACAACAGTTATCTGTACTGACAGGCATAGTCCTCTTAGTAGTGCAGGTATGACCACGCAGAAAACATCGGGTAGTAAATGACGTGGCGTGTTTGCAGGAAGACCGATAAATGCAGAGAGAAAACAAACAAAACATTGATGTGTGTACATATCAGTATACCACGTATAAAAACATCTGCACTCTTACACATTGCGCCCTTCATTTCCCTACTAGACAGTGCTGCCACTAGCTTGTACAGTGCAATTGATTTCTCGATCAGCATAGTATCAATAGAATGAAAATGAAATGCGTTGCCTTTGTAGCCACTGACAGGGATTTATTACTGTTCTCGGAATCACGAGCATTTTTTAATTTGATAAGGAATCGGATATTCAAAAAGGTTCAAAAACACTGCCCTAGTGGAAATGGAGCTGCAACGGTTCTACAGGCTGCATTGGATGCGTTGCAATCTACGTCCGACTGGCGAGATTCAGGTTTCTTCGCTGTTTCTCAGAATGTTGTGCATGCAGCAATTATTCTATCAACTTTACCACTTTTAATTTATTCTCATTCTCGTAAGAAATATCTTCAGTACACGAAATGTATTCGCAGTTGGAAATACGAACAACCATCATTTGTATAAGGGAATGACGACAAATTTGTACTGGACCTGGATTTCCCATCTTACGAGAGCGGTCGCCTTAGTAGCTTTGGCGATTCGTGCACGACTCACGTCTGGACCCAAAAATTCATATGTCCGAGTTACTGCGTCACAACCTGTACTCTTACACACATTTTGTTACTACTGTAAAGGGAAGGACATTTTAACTCAAAGTCGCCGCCTGTTATAGGAGCATAAGTACGATATTACAGTACCTGTGTTGTTAAGAAATACGATGCAACGTTCCTTGGGATATGCATGCATGTCCGAAGGAACTGTAATATCTTAATGCCTTCAGTAGCCTCCCTCCGCACAAGAGATCATGTGTTCCACAATGTTCAATATATACATTCCTAGCTGAAACGCCCTGCTAAACACGCAGGACAGGTAGCTGGAATTGTGGAAAGGGGCCAAAATGAGCGGCTCTGTTACACTAACACAAATACGAGTAACATTGTTTATTTGACCAAACATTACAGAACAAATTCTTGGCCTTAGTTATCGGCTGAATACGCCACACTATCTTATGCCTTAAGGGCACAACCACTTAAAAAAAAAAAGCCATTAACTCAAACTTAAGACGCCAAAAAGAATATTTAGAAGGCAGAAGGCTTCACCTTAAGTAAGTTCTATAATTTGGCTGAAGGCCCAAAAATCTAACAATTGAAAAGCAACAACCTTAATTTAAAGACGGCTGAAAGCCGATGATTTAAGACTCAAGGTAAAATTAAATAAAAAACACAAGGCAGAAGGCCCCAAATAGTCTGATGCTCGAAAGACAAAGATCCTTAATTTAAAAACGGCTGAAGGCCCCAAGACTTAAAACACCACTAAAAACAATTCGACTTTAATTTAAAACCATCGGCTATGAGCCATACAAATACACACAACAGATAATAAGAAAAGGCAGTGCAGCTGACGGTGCTCAGAAGTTTCGGGGGTCGGCCAGCACATGAAATACTAACGACTACTTAAGCGAGACAGGCAGTCGGCCCAACCATTCTTGATCCAACGACAACCCAACCAACAGACAGTCAACGGACCCACCGACAAGGTAGCTTAAGCTCCACTCGATCAGCACACAGCCGGGAGTTCAATGCAAAACGTAAAAGGCATGGACGCCCACAACCAAGCATACATTACGCTGTCAAACTACACACCGTGCTGGACAGCGACAACACGGTGAGGAAAGGACACTGCCTGAATTTACGTCAACGGCCAGGGCAGGTAACCGGAACCTTAACGGCCATAAGGCAGAAAATTCGGCTGGTGCACTTCAATTGCAAATAACCAAATACAGTTAGACTCCACCGGACGGTGGCTAAACCTTCGCCAACTCGAACACACACGTTGTTGGTCGCGGGAAGTGTCCCAACAGCCACCAACGAGTACCAGACGGCACGATGTAAACAGTCTTGACTTGCTGGTAAATTAAATCCAAACTCAACTTTCGTGTCCAGGGTCCGTCAGCTGCGGATCTTGTAGCGAATGGAACAGCCCCACACACTCCGACACTGCGTAGAGACCGCCAGCAGGCCTGGTCAAAGTACACACCGTGGAGATTTCCTCGCTGCTTTACGCCAGCCGACCGACTGCTCGCACACAGCACAGCCGGAAACTATATGCACCAGACCAAAGATAGTGCAAGGTGCGAATATCGATACATACCGCTGCTGCCTGTCACGGAGAAAGCGAACAAGAGCATAATCGCAATAACCGCGGTAAACCAAACACAGAATAGGAACCAAGGTTTAAACCAATGCATAACATGAGCCCAACACGGCTCACTAGCTATTAAAACTGCGGCACCTGGAAAGGTAGGAAATAACGAAATTTTACTTAGTGTGCGTCTACAGTAAAGTAAACGAGACACACAATTAAATCTGTAAGTTAATTTGGGAGGGGGGCGGAGGAGGGGAGGTAGACGGTGTGCGAAATAGAGCTGCCATCTTGGGCAGCAGCTATGGCTATAGCTTGGCTTGTCAGATACGAATATAGTAGTCTTCGTTGATTCAACTCCTCCAGAGCTCATCGGTCTTAGTGAATGACGAGTGAACCCGCGCCAGTTGCAACTACGCGGTTTAGTTACCGTCCCACAGAAAACCGTCCACTCACCTTGTAGTGAGTGCTAATGCATGTCGTGCACAGGACTAAAATGTTAGAAAACAATTTCTTGGTCTGTAGTAGAATCAATTGCACTAATTGTACCTAAAGGTAGCCTTCATAGGAGAAAAGTTTAATAAGTAATGCAACACATTGTGTTCCGGTTGAAAAATGCGGAATTTGTTGTGAGATGTGATGAATATTCCCCTTTTATCGCCTATACTTTCATGAAGTTTCGTTTGCTGGTGGAACTATACGTAACCTTCGAAATGGGGTCTGTAACGTAGGTGCGATCCAAGCGGAGAGCTGTCAGCAGGGAGCATCGCAGCTATTCATAGGCGCTTGCAGAATGTCTGCGGGGACCTGGCAGTGAACAAAAGCACGGAGAGTCGTTGCGCAAGACGTCTGTCATCATCGAAACAAGGCCGCGCAAACCAGTCAGATGTCCCGCGTGCCGGCCGGCACAAACACATCGCTGCGCAACTGGAAGTCTCTGTTGATGGTGCTGACATGCTCGCCCACCAGTTAGTGTACTCGAAGGCGTGAGCCTGCTGGGTACCTCACCGACATACAGGCGACCATAAAATGCAACGAAGGACCATCTGTGAGGAATTTACTGCGCGTTACGAGGCTAATGATGACTATTTTTTGTCGAACATCGTCACAGGCGATGAAATATTGGTTCATCTCTTCGAATTGGAAACAAAACAGCAATCGGTGGAGTGTCGCCACACCACCTCACCTCGGAAGAAAAAGTTCAAAGCCGCATCCTCAGACGGTGAAGTTGTGGCGACGGTCTTCTGGGACTGAAGGGGTTATTCTGTTTGCTGGCCTCCCTCATGGTGCAGCGATCAACTCGGAAGTGTATTGTGCTACCCTCAGGAAACTGAAGAAACAGCTTCAGCGTGTTCGTCACCACTAAAACGCAAATGGAGTTCTCGTTCTCCATGATTACTCAAGGCCTCACAGAAGTCTGCGCACCCAAGAGGAGCTCACAAAATTTCAGTGTACTGTTGTCCCTCAGCCAACCCGCAGCCCGGATCTCGGACCTTCCCACTTCTGTCTGTTTGCCCCAAAGAAGAACCATGAGGGCAGACAAGATGTCGCTGTAAGGTGGCGTAAGGCCGTCAAACTGAACGAAGATCATGTTGAAAAATAGGGCTTTGTAGGCAAAATAGCGGGGAATAATATGATGTACTGGACTTCTCAATAAAACGAATTAGCTTTCAGGAAAATAAAAATGTTTTGTATTTGCCTTGTGAACGTCCCTCGTACTTTAATTCTATAGATAATTTATCGGTCTGTAGTGTAGATGTACAGTAGCAGAGGCAACATACTTCCATGAGAGAGGCTGTTTTTGTGAATCCGCTACTGACTTTTCTTGCTTTTCAGGGTGACAAGGAATCTCCTATTTTGCTACAAACGCTGAACGAACTGTGTTAAGCGATAATCCTCTGTGACTGAGGAGTAAGGAGGACAAACAGGAAGCGACATATATACAGTATTATAGTTATTAGCTATCGGAAAATACAGCTATGAGCATAATTGAGAGTGACGATTTTTGATGAAGTAGGAGTGCAGTTCGAAGAAGGTCTATAATATACTATGGAAGTGAACAAACCGCTAACGTGAACTGGATAGTAATGACGCACTCTAGGCACACAGAAACTTTAAAGTGCTCTACTGGCCTGTAAAAAGGAATTTTGTGTTTGTGACCCGTCTATCAAGAAAACAACTGTTGATTACTGAAATGAGTCAACAGCGTAGTGAAGGACCAGAACATAAGTAGCTATAAGAGACACAGGCAAAAGAAATGATACAATGGCATAAACCTAACTGCACTGACGCCGGCCTGCTGTACGGAGAGCCCATGTGTGGCGCAGGGAGCGCTATCCGCCTCTACGACGGAGGGAAGAGCGTCGTTGCCGGGCGGCGCCTCACCCAGCGGCCTCGCTACATGGTAAACAAAATCCACCTGTCACCAGGATGGTAAACAGAATCCAGTATCGCCTAGGGCGGAGAGCAGCTTCGCTGCGTGCCGCGGATAGACTCGTGCAGGCTGCATGTTTACACTCGCACATCCCGTGTCTCGCGGTCTAGCAGCGAGCAGAGTTGCACCGAGGTGATCCTGCGCAGCAGGCAGCACTGCCAAAGTTGCACCACTTCCCCTTCTCGTGTAAAACCACCTCTTTCTGCAACTAATCCTACATAAATGCACAAAAAGTTTATGTTACTACTTTTCGTAGTGCCGTTACCCTGCCTTTGGTTCAAATGGCTCTGAGCACTATGGGACTTAACTTCTAAGGTCATCAGTACCCTAGAACTTAGAACTACTTAAACCTAACTAACATCACACACATCCATGTCCGAGGCAGGATTCGAACCAGCGACCGTAGCGATCGCGCGGTTCCGGACTGTAGCGGCTAGAACCACTCGGCCACCCCGGCCGGCCCTGCCTTTGGACAGAAAATAGTAGCAAGGAAAACTCCCCTACGCACCCCCGTCAGATTTAGTGGTAAGAGGGCCCAGTCGATAGCCCGTCAAAAACTGAACACAGATCATGCATGAAAACAGGAAGAATGTGTACTGAACTGTGGAAAAAAAGAAGAAAACTCAACAGTGAACGGTACAAGCTTAGATGTTGAACAACTAGCGAACGTGCATAGCTACGGTGTCGTGGTTATACGGCCACTGTGTTGGACTGCGTAACGGGACGTCCGTGTTCAAATCGTCCTCGTGTCCAATACTTCTTTTTTCTACAAAATTATAAACAATTCGTCCAGTTATTAACGTGTCCGTATGCTGTATTCGAATTTGTTTCTGTTTGCCACAGCGAGGAAGGAACCTCCAAACGTTCCTACCTCCTGACTGTTCTACCCAAGTATCAAATGTTATGACTCTTGCATTCAATTTTGGAAGTTTTGACTCTTCAATTGCTTTGTTGTAACATAGTTTACATCCGATTACTTGTTTTCATTTCTGTGAGAGGTCTATAAGACATCTCGCATCCCGTATTCATAACGTTAACTTGCAACGGTAATATGTTTTTATCACATGACTCATATTCTATAACGAATGGCCGGCCGCTCTGGCCGAGCGGTTCTAGGCGCTTCAGTCCGGAACCGCGCTGCTGCTACGGTCGCAGGTTCGAATCCTGCCTCGGGCATGGACGTGTGTGATGTCCCTAGTTAAGATAGGTTTACGTAGTTCTAAGTCTAGGGGACTGATGACTTCAGATGTTAAGTCCCATAGTTCTTACAGCCATTTGAACCATTTCTACAACGAATATACGGTATGACAATTGCCAAGGCTACAGAAGGACAGACACGTCACCGACGGACGGAAATTTCATAATGTTGTATTAAAAAAAAAAAAAAGAAATGGGGCACGAAGGAGATTTGAACATGTATCTTCGGCTTTGCAGTCAACACAGTGACCACATAACCACGACGCCGCGTTTCTTGCATATCGATCGATGATGCACATCTTGAGCTTGGATCGTTCAATGTTTGTATTCTGTTTCTATTTTCACAGTTCAGTACACCTTCTTCCTGTTCTCACGCGTGATCAGTGTTCAGTTTTTAACGGGCTATCCACTGGGCCGTTTTACCACTAAATATGACACGGTTGCGATGGGGAGTCTCCCTTATAACTCCTTAGCAAAAGTAAGGAGAAGTATCGTGGAGGCCGCCGTGGAGCATTGCGTTAACTGCCGCGCCTCTATAGTCGCCAGTATAGCGACATGCGTGGCACAACAACACACACTCCACTGTGTTGCGAAGCAAGGGTAGTCGAGCACAGCAGTAAGTAGTACCACACAGTCGTAATAATGCATGAAGCTGCGCAATGTCACATCAAGGCGAGTCTCTTGTTATGACGACGCGACTAGGGCCATGTTTTAGTGAAACAAATGGGCACTGGAGACACATAAATAAGTCAGGATTTTAAGGCACCGATCACTTTTCATTGCCGGAAACCAATAGCATCACCGCGATACCGTAGCTACGATGAAGAGAGGAATCACTGGTCGCCGCCAGCAGCAGCCATGGGTTCGGGACTTGGCTGCGCCTGCCGTCAGCACTAGGTCATTCATGGGATTTGATGCAACAGTCAAGCTAACCTGCCATGTGTGCCTGACACACGCTGATTTCATAGTGGGTCTTCGCGCCACAGGGCCAACTACCGTCCAACTCTCGTCCGAGGGTAGCGCGTTGAACCCCGTCCGCAATAGACTCCACACACTGCCACTGCTACTGCGTGCGGAGCCGTTTCCTAGGTGGGAAGCTGTCGCAGCACAACACATAATGCCATTGACATCAACGGCTATAGCCTCCAGAAATCCCCGGCCCCAGCAATGCAGTTCTAGGCACTACAGTCTGGTACCGCGCGACCGCTACGGTCGCAGGTTCGAATCCTGCCTCGGGCATGGATGTGTGTGATGTCCTTAGGTTAGTTAGGTTTAAGTAATTCTAAGTTCTAGGGGACTGATGACCTCAGCAGTTAAGTCCCGTAGTGTTCAGAGCTATTTGAACCAGCCCAGCGATGCAGGGTGTTAGGTCAGCAACTGCAAGCGGAAGCTGCCACCCGTCATCAGCACCAGTCACGGACAACGGTGGTCCGCTGGTTTGTCACCACCACTCGCTAATCCACCAGCTGGCACAAAACGCTGCAGAGTGGTGCCAGGGGTCCCGACACCGCCGCAATGAGCAGCAGAGAGATTGCCAACCCTGCAGCACGACGTCCGAGCCACAGCCTGCAGTATCTTCGTTTAGGGTAACTGAGACCATTTGGCTTTGTGTGGTGACTCTCAAGGGGTAGAGGTTTCCCTTTGTGAAACAAGAGGAACCAGTGGATTGTCGCAGTGTAGGGATAATGCCAGGGATGAATGGTTTCTGCCTGTGGGTTGTACTCAGTGTAATTTGCCGGGGCATTCTGCCTCTTGTGCTGTAACGGTGAACTGTTTTATTTGTGATCGTTTCGGGCTCACAGCCAGGTCATGTCGAGGGTCCAGATGGCTCATGCTTAGGCAGAGGAACTAGGGTACTAATACAACTAACTGCAGAGTGTTGTATCTACACTCCTGGAAATTGAAATAAGAACACCGTGAATTCATTGTCCCGGGAAGGGGAAACTTTATTGACACATTCCTGGGGTCAGATACATCACATGATCACACTGACAGAACCACAGGCACATAGGCACATAGACACAGGCAACAGAGCATGCACAATGTCGGCACTAGTACAGTGTACAGCTGAAGACGACACGTCTCCATTCGTCCCTCCATTCACGCCTGTCGCGACACCACTGGAGGCGGGCTGCACGATGTTGGGGCGTGAGCGAAAGACGGCCTAACGGTGTGCGGGACCGTAGCCCAGCTTCATGGAGACGGTTGCGAATGGTCCTCGCCGATATCCCAGGAGCAACAGTGTCCCTAATTTGCTGGGAAGTGGCGGTGCGGTCCCCTACGGCACTGCGTAGGATCCTACGGTCTTGGCGTGCATCTGTGCGTCGCTGCGGTCCGGTCCCAGGTCGACGGGCACGTGCACCTTCCGCCGACCACTGGCGACAACATCGATGTACTGTGGAGACCTCACGCCCCACGTGTTGAGCAATTCGGCGGTACGTCCACCCGGCCTCCCGCATGCCCACTATACGCCCTCGCTCAAAGTCCGTCAACTGCACATACGGTTCACGTCCACGCTGTCGCGGCATGCTACCAGTGTTAAAGACTGCGATGGAGCTCCGTATGCCACGGCAAACTGTTTGACACTGACGGTGGCGGTGCACAAATGTTGCGCAGCTAGCACCATTCGACGGCCAACACCGCGGTTCCTGGTGTGTCCGCTGTGCCGTGCGTATGATCATTGCTTGTACAGCCCTCTCGCAGTGTCCGGAGCAAGTATGGTGGGTCTGACACACCGGTGTCAATGTGTTCTTTTTTCCATTTCCGGGAGTGTATAATAATTTTTGTTATCTCCTCTTGTTTTTCTCTGAGTCATAAAAATGAATAAAGACGAGGCAATGGCAAAATCGGAGACGCAGGGTGTTACCAAGGTTGAAGGCATAGAATCGATAGTAAATGGGGCAGCTCAGTAGTGGCCATATGAAGGAACTTTGCATAATAGTTTAGCAGAGAAATGTGATTAAGTAGAGACAATAAAATCGCACAACTTAGATGGCTCCAGCTGTTGCTAACCTTGTTTATTCCCTTCACTGGTAGATCATCTGAGGATGTGTAGTATTTGTAGAGGATCTCCAGTCATCGGCTGACATAAGTGGTTGATCAGATTCACAATTATTGCAGACTGAAAAATTGTGTTTGATAGGAGAGGTGAAGTTTTTCTTAAGGTGCACAGAAATATTACACAGTGCGGAAACAATTGATCAACTTAGATACGGGTTGGGGCAGCGGTATGGGAAATAAAACATGGCACTGTTTTTGTGTAAGCTGTTGGGTTTGGTGTCGAGAAGACTTAATGAGGCAGTGGAAGAGTTTGCGGATAGAATTAGATGCACATTTATGAACTGACACGGAATGAAGAGATGAACAAATTAGTACTGCAAGAGGCAGACCAACGGGCACTTGATGCGTTTCCGAGGTGTTTAGTATCAGAAATGCCGAGAATGATGCGCACAGGGACGCCTAAAGATCTCCATGCAGGGGTTAAATTGGCACTGGAATATGAGGAACTCGGTAGGATTGACTGATTCCAGACATGTGCTTGAATCAAATGTAAGGTGTTTTCCAAAATGGTTCAATTGGTTCTAAGCACTATGGGATTTGATATCTGAGGTCATCAGTCCGTTAGACTTAGAACTACTTAAACCCAACAACTCTAAGGACATCACACACATCCATGCCCGAGATAGGATTAGAATCTGCGACCGCAGCAGCAGCGCGGTTCCGGACTGAAGCGCCTAGAACCGCTAGGCCACAGCGGCCGGCAAAGTGTTTTTATTGTGGCTGAAAGGGGCGTTGCAGAAGCAGTGCTACTAGGCATGAAGGAGTGATGAGGATAACTGGGTTTACCAGCAATGTAATGAAAGTGGTAGTAGCCGGCCGGAGTGGCTACAGTCTGGAACCGCACGACCGCTACGGTCGCAGGTTCGAATCCTGCCTCGGGCATGGATGTGTGTGATGTCCTTAGGTTAGTTAGGTTTAAGTAGTTCTAAGTTCTAGGGGACTGATGACCTCAGATGTTGAGTCCCATAGTGCTCAGAGCCATTTGAACCATTTTTTGAAAGTGGTAGTAGAGGACATGTAGGTCATCGACAGCGATACAGGGGTAGAGGTGGGGTGGGAAGTGCCCCTTAAACTCAAGAGGGAGCCGTAGGGCCACCGACAGGGAGTTCCTGGTGAAAATAAATTCAGTGGAAACGAATGACGAATGGAGAGATTAAATATGCCAAAATGGGTGTAATAAATGGAAGAGAATATAACATTTTGTTGGACACAATGGCGCATGTGTCAGAGGTCTCGAGAGATTTAGTGTATAACGGGGAAGAGAAGGAAGATTGAATTTAACGTCCCGTCGACATCGAGGTCATTAGAGACGGAACACAAGCTCGGATTGTATCAGGGGTGGGGAACGAAATCAGCCATGTGCTTTCAAAGGAACTATCCTGGCATTTTCATGGAGCAGTTAAGGGAAATCATGGAAAACCCAAATCTGGACGGCCAGAAGGCTGCTTGAACCATCATCGTCCCCATTGCAAGTCCAGTGTGCTAACCACTGTGACGCCTTGCTCGGTGCACAGTAGGCGGTGGAACCCACCACGGTACAAGATGCATGGATTAGGGGATAATAATATATGACCATTGGGGTAAGTAATGATGAATTTTTCGCTTGAGACTACGAGTTTAGATTGTGTGCGGAGGTGGAGTCTCGTGTAAGCGAGGGCTACAGCATGATCTGCGGTTATACTTCCTGTATGAACATTGTCCGTAATTACCTTCGTAGATGTATGGTGGAACCTAACGGGAAAACGTTCTGGCCAGTGGAAACTGTTGTCAATGTTGATCTGCTACAAGGAGCGTCTAATATACAAGACACTCCATTTAAACTACGAGCAATTACATTAAGGCTCGATCTGCGTGACTGTGTGTCAGGAGGCACAGCAAAGTCGCTATGGACGAATGTGGAGGCTGATTTACCACTTAAGGATAATTGTTTATTCGATATAGTATGTTGTTTAGTAAAGCAAAGTATTGTACATGTACAGGAGAGGAACAGAGACAAGGTAGAATCCATCAGTACAGATAATATTGGTATCAAGGAAGTGAGTTTATTGAAAGGAACATTGTTGGCCACGATGGAGATTACGGATGAAGAAGTTTGCTGCAGAGAGAGTATAGGCTATGGAAGGCACATAATGCTGCTAGAAGTGCATTTTGTGGGAAATTGAAGCACTTGAAGGGGACAGAGAGGACACGGATGAAAGACATGCTAATGAAATTTCAATATCTATTTTTTCTGCAAGGGTCGTTGCCCGTTACACCAGTCACAAGGCACGGGATTGTTACGGGGAATGAAGCGCTGGTTCACGAATACCATCTGGAATACCACAGTCATTGGAACCAGTGGTAAGAGGAATTTATAAATCAACCATTGGCCGGCTTTGTGGATTTAATGTGTGTGCTTTCATTTATGTAAGTCACCAAGAATATGTGGATTACGATTATGATGTTGGATGTCAGCGATTATTTTTGGGACCATGTTTTTGCTGTACATCTAAATATTGTTATTTAAATTTTGAGAACAGAGTATTGCACTGTATCTCTGTAGGAAGTGCCGCGCGTGGTAGCTGCACCATCTTAGGCGCTTTGTTACGTTCCGCGAGGCTCCCCCCTCGGAGGTTCGAGTCCTCCCTCAGGCATGGGTGTGTATGTTGTTCTTAGCGTAAGTTACTTTAAGATAGATTAAGTAGTGCGTAAGCTTAGGGACCAATGGCCTCAGCAGTTTGGTCCCATGAGACCTCACCACAAATTTCCAAATTTCGTTTAGGAGGCTGTTATTGGCATGTATTATATTTTAAGCACTTAACCAAATAAATAATCCCACTTCCCTTTGCTGATAATGCTTTGGCAATCCAAAGATCATCTGGCTCACACAGTGATGCCATTTTGTAACTATTTCTTCCGTTGTTTTGACAAATGTTAATATCAATCAATATGTAGACGTGATGAATGAAGGTCACAGCAATGTATTGGCTGTCAAACGTATACAGCTTGTTAACCTTTATTCGCTGTGCACAATATCAGCCATATTATGAGCCTTTGAACTGTACTCAAATCCTGGAATTCAACTGCTTCATTAGACCAGATATATGCTATTTCGACGTTGACATGTCCTTTAATCAGGTCGGACTTTTATGCCATGTAAGTCTTGTTCTTAAATATATAGGATTTACTGTTTTTCACAAGATGTCTTACATTGTGTGATCTGTACGCTTTATCAATTATCGGTTCAACTTGCGGTTGAGAATGGCTATAAAGCCGGAGCCATTTTTGTGTGGAATAAATGTATTGTGGGAATTTCTTTCACATACATCATTTATAATTTTAAATCGGGATGTGGGTTACCTTGCTGTATCTCCGTATTCCTTAATTTATAGCCTACAGTAGTTTTTACACAGTTTACATTAATATGTGACAGGTTTTCAGATGAAATAAAGTTTGAAGAACTGTGCGGGATATAGGATCACATCTCGAGAAATTTCCCAGATTTATTTTACATGGTGTCAGAGAGAAAATTCGCATATACAGACGATATATTCGTACAGGCAAGAAGCTTAGGTAATTTCCAAGAAGCCTTGGCTGTCAAAGCGGCAAATGCAATACGAGCGATATACATCGAACGTTCCACTGCCGAGGCGGCAAGTTTGGGTATTATTTTGCATGGTGACAACTCAGACGAAAAATGACGATCGTGGTTTACAATGAATGTGATAAAAAATGAAACTCTAGTACACTACTGTTATTTTCAGCAACTTTGTGAAGGAATTGGTTCATTCAATATGAAATTATCCAAACAAAATATTACATGTTGCTTGACCATTTTGATTTCTATGACTTTTTTGTATGTTAATAGACAGTGAATAACTAGTTCAAAACAAGTGTTAATTTTTTTTGTCTTGAGCCATTTCAGAGTGGCGGCCAGTTTTGTTGAGCTGCAGAGACATATTTGAGGATTTACCGACATTTACGATATATATCTTCAGACTGAGTGATGCTACAACAATTAAACAAAAAATGGTTCAAATGGCTCTGAGCACTATGGGACGCAACTGCTGAGGTCATTAGTCCCCTAGAACTTAGAACTAGTTAAACCTAACTAACCTAAGGACATCACAAACATCCATGCCCGAGGCAGGATTCGAACCTGCGACCGTAGCGGTCTTGCGGTTCCAGACTGCAGCGCCTTTACCCCTTCAACAATTAAACACACACCATTTTGTCCAGAACATTCTCTTCTATGATTCAAGTCCAAAAACAATAGCCTAAAAGTAATCCTAGTAAGACTAAGCGGCTACCAAACTTCTAAATCATAATTGAATAAAATACAGTTTTCTAGGCTTAAAACTTCAATGAAGGAATTAAACACACACAGCTAATATTCTCAACACTGTTAGATGTGGTACACAACTTAACAATAACAGATTACCAGTTCCAAAATAAATAAAATATTTCACTCATTTAACTTTTCCCATAATATGGTGTGTCTGTTTTATACGATTTTGCTTTTTACATTATTAGCTTTTGTGAAACTAAATAAAAAGAACGACTGAAAAACTAAAACTGAAATTTCTCATAAACTATTACAGGAATAGTGCTTCTCAGGATAGGACCATTTTGCTGACTGTGGTAACTTCCTAACCTCAACCATTAAAAGAGTCAGGGTGAAGGCTCTTACAGTGAAGATGTATGCAGTGAAACATAAGATCCTGTGGTGTGATAATAATCTAGTTTTTTTTACAGGCAGTATTATTCTGCAGAATATTCTTAAAATGGATGAACAATGTTCTATTGGACAATTTGTTAATGAAGTGAGCCATAAATCTGTTATGATTTGGTTTCCCAAGTACTTACATTTGAATAAGTTTGATGATAGTGTACAACAACTTTTTAAGCTAAGAGTGAATAATGGATTCTATTCAGTCTGTGAGTACCATGAAAAAATATCTTTTTGAGAAATACTGCTTAGACCTACTGAAAATACTCCAGAAACGAACCACTGCAGATTTGAGAAAAATAAAACATGAAAACTTGTTTCGAATTTAAAGTCAGAAGCAATAACTGACTATGACTGTCAGGATGACAGCTATATTCCTGAAAACAAAATTATACAACAGATGGATTCTGCTTGCTCTATTTTATGGGAGTCTCCTGCTTCTAAAATTAAATAATCGAGTACAGGCAAGAGACAAACAGCCACAGAGTCTAAAATTCAGAGTGTTAGTGATAAATTAAGGAAAAACTTAAACATGTTTTGATAATTTTAATAATAACGCTACTATAGAACAAAAAAGGCGATTTAGACACAGAGTTCATTGATTTAATCCAAAACCTGAAAGAAATATGTTCAGAATCATCTACATAATAAAAAGTGAAAATATTAAGCTTGCTTCCTGGTTCGTGGTCAAAACAAAAAATTGCTACAGAATTTCAAGTGCCGATCCTCCAATCAGACTTACTCGAAATTTAATGAAAGAACAAGGTATTTTACCCACCTCAGGGGGTAAAGAAGAGGTAGGTTTTAGTGAGGAGACAGTAAAGAAAGTTAAACAGTTCTTTGAAATTGATGAAAAGAGTAGAGTGTGTGCTGGTAAAAAACAGTATACCAACAAGATTATAGATCGAAACAAAGAAGTGAAACAAAAGAACTTACAAGGAGGGGTCCCCACTGATGGGATCGGCTTTTTGAAACCAAATGTACGGCGATGTAGGTTAAGATCACAGTTATCACACCCTGCAGCCATTCACCCTGCTTGACTCTTGTTTGTGTGTAATTGACGAAAAAATTGGAATTTTGTATGATTGTCAATAATTTTAACAATGGTGTATTACACAGACTGGTTTTGTGCTGTAGTGGACAGCATAATAGATTCATTTGCAAGAGGTCGTGTGTTCAAATCTCATCAGGTGAGGTAAGTTTTAAAAAAAATCTTTTATGCAATCACTCTGATAATCAGTTGATACGTAATTGTAAAAATAATATAAACGTATGCATTTGCTCTCATTTTTCTTGTTATCATTCTTTTTCCACTTGAAATCGATGTTCATGTGTTTATAATTAATTTTATTCATTACCTACCATTTAATTTCTATTGTTGCATCTTCCTGTTTTTTGTCTACATTACTGCATTCATTGCATCTATTTCTCATTTTATTTGAATTTCGTTTTGCTTATAAACCCTTCTTTCATTAAAATTTCTACTGCTTTATTGTGTCCATAGTGAAATAAATATTTAGGTTATGTTTCAAATGTTTGTATGACGACTGCCACGCAAAAAATTGCACATAGGCTAACGAAAACTACATTTCTTAAACTGTTGCACAGTCAGTATGAATAGATTATTTCGCCTTTCCGAATTTTCAAGTAACTGTATATGATAATAGAGAACTATAATTAAATTCATGTTCACAAAAATTCCGATTAGAAAAAGAATGATACAAAGAAAAAAAGGAACAAATGGAAAAGTACATATAGTGATTAAAACGTGTGACAAAGCAACAGAAATAAAAATCATGTTAATTGAATAAATATAATAGTCAAATTCATTTCGATAAAGATTGAAATATAAAGAAGAATTCACTGTGCCTGACAAGACTCAAACCTACAACCTCCTGCATGCAAATTCATTATGCTATCCACTACACCAAGCATCCAGTCTACATAAGACGACATTTTAAAGTAATTGACAATCATTCAAGCTAGTGATCATCAGAGTGAATGGCTGCAGTGTGTGATACCTTAGATCTTAACATACATAGCCATATAGATGGTTTCAAAATGTCGGTCACAACACTGGGGATCTCTTCTTGTTAGTACTGTGCAATTTAAATGAACTTTATTTGGCTTTTAAAACATCTCATTGCGAATGTCAAATAGATAGATCCGAGTTTTGTGAACTACATCCTAAATGGTGCATTTTGGCTGGATCATCAGGTACACTCAGTTTGTGTCTGTGTTTATCATCAGAAAGTCAAATGGATGATCACTAAACTCAATGTTAACTATAAAGAATTACTTGATTTGATGGTGTATGGTATTAACAAGTGTGACTGTATGATGGGCTTAAGTAAAAGTGGTCCTGGAAAAGAATCCCTACTTCAGATGTTAAAAGATCCAGCTTAGGAATTTCCAGGCAGTATAGAGTATAAGCAATGTGTCACTTCAGACAGGGTTGAAAAAGTCAAGAAATTTTGGGTCACTTGTTGAAAAGCAGGAAAATCTAAAAAGTCATTTATTTGTTTCAAAATGTCAAGGATAGTTCTTTAGAGAGAAGAAAGAGAGACTTGCTGAAACTTAATATCTTATCTTGATTGACTTTGCAGAAAAAATTTTACGTATCTTGTCTGAGATACAATTTAGATACGCCATGGGCACAATCCCCCCATGAACCATGGACCTTGCCGTTGGTGGGGAGGCTTGCGTGTCTCAACGATACAGATGGCCGTACCGTAGGTGCAACCACAACGGAGGGGTATCTGTTGAGAGGCCAGACAAACGTGTGGTTCCTGAAGAGGGGCAGCAGCCTTTTCAGTAGTTGCAGGGGCAACAGTCTGGATGATTGACTGATCTGGCCTTGTAACATTAACCAAAACGGCCTTACTGTGCTGGTACTGCGAACGGCTGAAAGTAAGGGGAAACTACAACCGTAATTTTTCCCGAGGACATGTAGCTTTACTGTATGATTAAACGATGATGGCGTCCTCTTGGGTAAAATATTCCGGAGGTAAAATAGTCCCCCATTCGGATCTCTGGGCGGGGACTACTCAAGAGGACGTCGTTATCAGGAGAAAGAAAACTGGCATTCTACGGATCGGAGCGTGGAATGTCAGATCCCTTAATCAGGTAGGTAGGTTAGAAAATTTAAAAAGGGAAATGGATAGGTTAAAGTTAGATATAGTGGGAATTAGTGAAGTTCGGTGGCAGGAGGAACAAGACTTTTGGTCAGGTGATTACAGGGTTATAAATACAAAATCAAATAGGGGTAATGCAGGAGTAGGTTTAATAATTAATAAAAAAATAGGAGTGCGGGTTAGCTACTACAAACAGCATGTTGTTGTTGTTGTTGTGGTCTTCAGTCCTGAGACTGGTTTGATGCAGCTCTCCATGCTACTCTATCCTGTGCAAGCTTCTTCATCTCCCAGTACCTACTGCACCCTACATCCTTCTGAATCTGCTTAGTGTATGCATCTCTTGGTCTCCTCATACGATTTTTACCCTCCACGCTGCCCTCCAATACTAAATTGGTGATCCCTTGATGCCTCAGAACATGTCCTACCAACCGATCCCTTCTTCTGGTCAAGTTGTGCCACAAACTCCTCTTCTCCCCAATCCTATTCAGCACCTCCTCATTAGTTATGTGATCTACCCATCTAATCTTCAGCATTCTTCTGTAGCACCACATTTCGAAAGCTTCTATTCTCTTCTTGTCCAAACTATTTATCGTCCATGTTTCACTTCCATACATGGCTACACTCCATACAAATACTTTCAGAAAAGACTTCCTAACACTTAAATCTATACTCGATGTTAACAAATTTCTCTTCTTCAGAAACGCTTTCCTTGCCATTGCCAGTCTACAATGGCAAAGAAAGCGTTTCTGAGGAACAGAAATTTGTTAACATCGAGTATAGTGAACAGCATAGTGAACGCATTATTGTGGCCAAGATAGAGACAAAGCCCATGCTTACTACAGTAGTACAAGTTTATATGCCAACTAGCTCTGCAGATGATGAAGAAATTGATGAAATGTATGACGAGATAAAAGAAATTATTCAGGTAGTGAAGGGAGACGAAAATTTAATAGTCATGGGTGACTGGAATTCGTCAGTAGGAAAAGGGAGAGAAGGAAACATAGTAGGTGAATACGGATTGGGGGGAAGAAATGAAAGAGCCGGCCGCAGTGGTCTAGCGGTTCTAGGCGCTCAGTCAGGAACCGCGCGACTGCTACGGTCGCAGGTTCGAATCCTGCCTCGGGCATGGATGTGTGTGATGTCCTTAGGTTAGTTAGGTTTAAGTAGTTCTAAGTTCTAGGGGACTTATGACCACAGCTGTTGAGTCCCATAGTGCTCAGAGCCATTTTTGAAGAAATGAAAGAGGAAGCCGCCTTGTAGAATTTTGCACAGAGCATAACTTAATCCTTCCCCCATGAACCATGGACCTTGCCGTTGGTGGGGAGGCTTGCGTGCCTCAGCGATACAGATGGCCATACCGTAGGTGCAACCACAATGGAGGGGTATCTGTTGAGAGGCCAGACAAACATGTGGTTCCTGAAGAGGGGCAGCAGCCTTTTCAGTAGTTGCAGGGGCAACAGTCTGGATGATTGACTGATCTGGCCATGTAACATTAACCAAAACGGCCTTGCTGTGCTGGTACTGCGAACGGCTGAAAGCAAGGGGAAACTACAGCTGTAATTTTTCCCGAGGACATGCAGCTTTACTGTATGATTAAATGATGATGGCGTCCTCTTGGGTAAAATATTCCGGAGGTAAAATAGTCCCCCATTCGGATCTCCGGGCGGGGACTACTCAAGAGGACGTCGTTATCAGGAGAAAGAAAACTGGCATTCTACGGATCGGAGTGTGGAATGTCAGATCCCTTAATCAGGCAGGTAGGTTAGAAAATTTAAAAAGGGAAATGGATAGGTTAAAGTTAGATATAGTGGGAATTAGTGAAGTTCGGTGGCAGGAGGAACAAGACTTTTGGTCAGGTGATTACAGGGTTATAAATACAAAATCAAATAGGGGTAATGGAGGAGTAGGTTTAATAACGAATAAAAAAAATAGGAGTGCGCGTTAGCTACTACAAACAGCATAGTGAACGCATTATTGTGGCCAAGATAGACACAAAGCCCATGCCTACTACAGTAGTACAAGTTTATATGCCAACTAGCTCTGCAGATGATGAAGAAATTGATGAAATGTATGACGAGATAAAAGAAATTATTCAGGTAGTGAAGGGAGACGAAAATTTAATAGTCATGGGTGACTGGAATTCGTCAGTAGGAAAAGGGAGAGAAGGAAACATAGTAGGTCAGGGCTTCACAACATATGTGCTCGCGGAGCAAGCTGTGAGCAGCAAGGCGCGAGCACGGAGCAGCGCGAGCACGCTACCCCCACTACCGGACCAGAGTGGAGAGTGGGGAAGGTCACGTGGGGCACACAACAGCTGCCGTCAGTCAATGTAAATCCGCGGCCACCTGCAGGGATATCACTCACAAATTATTACTGCGACAAATGAAACAAATAAAGGAGAATCTACACGTGCCACATAATTTTATTAGCTTAGTGTATGCCTCTACATTCGTATTAATTTGTGAACTGTTACACAATAAAAGGTGCCACTGAAGTGTGGGATTCTCGGTTACCTTGTACTTTTTGCCCTTTACAATTGCGTCTATGTTTGGAGTAATTGTTCTCGTGCATTGTAGGCCCAGCGTGCAGTTTAAATTTTGATCAGACAATGCGTTTCTCAGGCGCGTCTTGTTACATTTCGTTGCAGAGAACAGTTGTTCACAAACATACGTGGAACCGAACATTGATATTATTGTAGCCACTAGTTTGTGCAAACGAGGAAATCTATCCTGAAGGAAGTGTCTGTAGAATTCCAAAACGTTTTTCTTGTTCTGAAATTTGTCTCTGTATTCTCTGTCACACTGCAGGTCAATAATTTCTAGTTGCAGCTCAGGACGAATTTCTTCTATATTCGCTGAATATGGAGAGGAGAACAGATCAAACTCACTATCTAGTGCTGTCAGATCTTGAAAGAGTTGATCAAATCCTTCCTTAAGGTTCAAAATGGTTCAAATGGTGGCTCTGAGCACTATGGGACTTAACATCTATGGTCATCAGTCCCCTAGAACTTAGAACTACTTAAACCTAACTAACCTAAGGACATCACACAACACCCAGGCATCACGAGGCAGAGAAAATCCCTGACCCCGCCGGGAATCGAACCCGGGCGTGGGAAGCAAGAACGCTACCGCACGACCACGATCTGGCAGACTTCCTTAAGGGCAACTAAACTATGTGAATAAGATTCACAGTCTTTGTGAACATCTTGCATGGATGATAATTTAGGAAAATGAGCTAGAGTTCCTGTTTCCAGCTGACTCACACAAAGTGTCAATTTCATATTAAAAGCTCGTATTCGATCTATGAAATGAGTAATTAGCAGATCTTTACCTTGTAGTGAAATGTTCAAAGCATTCAGATGGCTAGTTAAATCTGGTAAGAACGCGAGATCACATTTCCATGAAGGCTTTTTCAATTCAGGAACACACAAGTTATTTATTTCCATGAACATATTTATCTAATCTAATAGGCAAAAAAATCGATTTAATAATTCGCCACGACTAAGCCAGTGGACCTCGCTGTAATAAGGCAGGCTACCATACTGGCTTTCTACATCCTCAATAAAGCTTTTACAGGGTGTTTCAAAAATGACCGGTATATTTGAAACGGCAATAAAAACTAAACGAGCAGCGATAGAAATACACCGTTTGTTGCAATATGCTTGGGACAACAGTACATTTTCAGGCAGACAAACTTTCGAAATTACAGTAGTTACAATTTTCAACAACAGATGGCGTTGCGGTCTGGGAAACTCTATAGTACGATATTTTCCACATATCCACCATGCGTAGCAATAATATGGCGTAGTCTCTGAATGAAATTACCCGAAACCTTTGACAACGTGTCTGGCGGAATGGCTTCACATGCAGATGAGATGTACTGCTTCAGCTGTTCAATTGTTTCTGGATTCTGGCGGTACACCTGGTCTTTCAAGTGTCCCCACAGAAAGAAGTCACAGGGGTTCATGTCTGGCGAATAGGGAGGCCAATCCACGCCGCCTCCTGTATGTTTCGGATAGCCCAAAGCAATCACACGATCATCGAAATATTCATTCAGGAAATTAAAGACGTCGGCCGTGCGATGTGGCCGGGCACCACCTTGCATAAACTACGAGGTGTTCGCAGTGTCGTCTAAGGCAGTTTGTACCGCCACAAATTCACGAAGAATGTCCAGATAGCGTGATGCAGTAATCGTTTCGGATCTGAAAAATGGGCCAATGATTCCTTTGGAAGAAATGGCGGCCCAGACCAGTACTTTTTGAGGATGCAGGGACGATGGGACTGCAACATGGGGCTTTTCGGTTCCCCATATGCGCCTGTTCTGTTTATTGACGAAGCCGTCCAGGTAAAAATAAGCTTCGTCAGTAAACCAAATGCTGCCCACATGCATATCGCCGTCATCAATCCTGTGCACTATATCGTTAGCGAATGTCTCTCGTGCAGCAATGGTAGCGGCGCTGAGGGGTTGCCGAGTTTGAATTTTGTATGGATAGAGGTGTAAACTCTGGCGCATGAGACGATACGTGGACGTTGGCGTCATTTGGACCGCAGCTGCAACACGGCGAACGGAAACCGGAGGCCGCTGTTGGATCACCTGCTGCACTAGCTGCGCGTTGCCCTCTGTGGTTGCTGTACGCGGTCGCCCTACCTTTCCAGCACATTCATCCGTCACGTTCCCAGTCTGTTGAAATTTTTCAAATAGATCCTTTATTGTATCGCTTTTCGGTCCTTTGGTTACATTAAACCTCCGTTGAAAACTTCGTCTTGTTGCAACAACACTGTGTTCTAGGCGGTGGAATTCCAACACCAGAAAAATCCTCTGTTCTAAGGAATAAACCATGTTGTCTACAGCACACTTGCACGTTGTGAACAGCACATGCTTACAGCAGAAAGACGACGTACAGAATGGCGCACCCACAGACTGTGTTGTCTTCTATATCTTTCACATCACTTGCAGCGCCATCTGTCGTTGAAAATTGTAACTACTGTAATTTCGAAATTTTGTCCGCCTGAAAATGTACTGTTGTCCCAAGCATATTGCAACAAACGGTGTATTTCTATCGCTGCTCGTTTAGTTTTTATTGCCGTTTCAAGTATACCGGTCATTTTTGAAACACCCTGTAAATTGCTTGTGTTGTAGCCCATGCTTCCTTATATAATTGGTTGTACGAACAACAACACTTATCACATTTTTTAGAGTGATACTCTTTGCACATATGTGTTCCTGATGGATCACACAGTGAACGCCCCTTATTTCATTCGGCACGGTCAGTTTTGCATTTTCTCCTTCAACAGCGCAACGAAATCTGATTGTTTTCCCTGTCATCGCTGGTGCACCGTCTGTAGACACTGAAACTAAAGAATTCCACGACAATTCTAAATTTTCAACACTTTCTTCAAGACTACTTAAAATATCACCTCCGGTTGTAGTGTTCTTCATGGCTACTACATCGAGGAGCTCCTCCCTCACCTGAAGATCTCTATTAACACCTCTAATAAATATGGCAAGCTGCGCTGTTCCAGTGATATCAACACTTTCGTCCAGAGCTAGAGAATACGCCATAAAATCTTTACAGATATTTGTAAGCTGGCTCTGGACGTCGTCTGCCATGTCCTGTATGCGACGCATAATGGTCATGTTAGATAATGGCACAATCCAAAACTATTCAACTTGAGATAGACACAAATGTTCCGCTGCAACTACGAAACATTTTTTTTATTAAATCGCCATCAGTGAGGGGGCGCAGGGATTTTGCTAAAAGCAAAGCAATTTTGTAACTCACTCTGAGAGCTGCCTCAGTTGATTTTTCTTCGTCGTCCATATCTTCTTCGGATAGCTACCTTTTAAGTTTAATAACTTCCTGTGCACGATTTTCCACTTCCGTAGTCTTTCGCGTGGTACGACATATAATGTCGCTGCAAATTAAATTTCCTAAAAGAATTCAGCGTTTTGTGACATACTAAACATTTTGCAACACCATCTTTTTCTGTAAACAGATACAATTCCTCCCAATGGGGTTTAAACTGCGAAAGTATGGTTGGAGTTACACAACGGCGACTTGACATGATTCTTAACCAGCGAAGTGACTGTTAGAGCTGATCGTAGTACTTTAAACGTTACACAGTCGGCGCGAATTCAATAGGTCCAATTCAAACGTGCGCGCGCATTTCCCCTCCCTCCCCTCCCTACCTACTAAGCGACCTTGCACCTGCTCGCGAGCACATGCCTGAGCACACTCGAGTACTCGCGCTCAAAACCGGCCAGTTGTTAAGCCCTGTAGTAGGTGAATATGGATTGGGGGGAAGAAATGAAAGAGGAAGCCGCCTTGTAGAATTTTGCACAGAGCATAACTTAATCATAGCTAACACCTGGTTCAAGAATCATAAAAGAAGGTTGTATACCTGGAAGAATCCTGGAGATACTAAAAGGTATCAGATAGATTAAATAATGGTAAGACAGAGATTTAGGAACCACGTTGTAAATTGTAAGACATTTCCAGGGGCAGATGTGGATTCTGACCACAGTCTATTGGTTATGAACTGCAGATTGAAACTGAAGAAACTGCAAAAAGGTGGGAATTTAAGGAGATGGGACCTGGATAAACTGAAAGAACCAGAGGTTGTAGAGAGTTTCAGGGAGAGCATAAGGGAACAATTGACAGGAATGGGGGAAAGAAATACAGTAGAAGAAGTATGGGTAGCTCTGAGGGATGAAGTAGTGAAGGCAGCAGAGGATCAAGTCGGTAAAAAGACGAGGGCTAATAGAAATCTTTGGGTAACAGAGGAAATATTGAATTTAATTGATGAAAGGAGAAAATGTAAAAATGCAGTAAATGAAGCAGGCAAAAAGGAATACAAACGTCTCTTAAATGAGATCGACAGGAAGTGCAAAATGGCTAAGCAGGGATGGCTAGAGGACAAATGTAAGGATGTAGAGGCTTGTCTCACTAGGGGTAAGATAGATACTGCCTACGGGAAAATTAAAGAGACCTTTGGAGAGAAGAGAACCACTTGTATGAATATCAAGAGCTCAGATGGAAACCCAGTTCTAAGCAAAGAAGGGAAGGCAGAAAGGTGGAAGGAGTATATAGAGGGTTTATACAAGGGCGATGTACTTGAGGACAATATTATGGAAGTGGAAGAGGATGTAGATGAAGATGAAATGGGAGATAAGATACTGCGTGAAGAGTTTGACAGAGCACTGAAAGACCTGAGTCGAAACAAGGCCCCGGGAGTAGACAACATTCCATTAGAACTACTGATGGCCTTGGGAGAGCCAGTCATGACAAAACTCTACCATCTGGTGAGCAAGATGTATGAGACAGGCGAAATACCCACAGACTTCAAGAAGAATATAATAATTCCAATCCTAAAGAAAGCAGTTGTTGACAGATGTGAAAATTACCGAACCATCAGTTTAATAAGTCACAGGTGCAAAATACTAACGCGAATTCTTTACAGACGAATGGAAAAACTGGTAGAAGCGGACCTCGGGGAAGATCAGTTTGGATTCCGTAGAAATGTTGGAACACGTGAGGCAATACTAAGCTTACGACTTATCTTAGAAGAAAGATTAAGAAAAGGCAAACCTACGTTTCTAGCATTTGTAGACTTAGAGAAAGCTTTTGACAACGTTAACTGGAATACTCTTTCAAATTCTGAATGTGGCAGGGGTAAAATACAAGGAGCGAAAGGCTATTTACAATTTGTACAGAAACCAGATGGCAGTTATAAGAGTCGAGGGGCATGAAAGGGAAGCAGTGGTTGGGAAAGGAGTGAGACAGGGTTGTAGCCTCTCCCCGATGTTATTCAATCTGTATATTGAGCAAGCAGTAAAGGAAACAAAAGAAAAATTCGGAGTAGGTATTAAACTTCATGGAGAAGAATTAAAAAATTTGAGGTTCGCCGATGACATTGTAATTCTGTCAGAGACAGCAAAGGACTTGGAAGAGCAATTGAACGGAATGGACAGTGTCTTGAAAGGAGGATATAAGATGAACATCAACAAAAGCAAAACGAGGATAATGGAATGTAGTCAAATTAAATCGGGTCATGCTGAGGGGATTAGATTAGGAAATGAGACACTTAAAGTAGTAAAGGAGTTTTGCTATTTAGGGAGTAAAATAACTGATGATGGTCGAAGTAGAGAGGATATAAAATGTAGACTGGCAATGGCAAGGAAATCGTTTCTGAAGAAGAGAAATTTGTTAACATCGAGTATAGATTTAAGTGTCAGGAAGTCGTTTGTGAAAGTATTTGTATGGAGTGTAGCCATGTATGGAAATGAAACATGGACGATGAATAGTTTGGACAAGAAGAGAATAGAAGCTTTCGAAATGTGCTGCTACAGAAGAATGCTGAAGATAAGGTGGGTAGATCACATAACTAATGAGGAGGTATTGAATAGGACTGGGGAGAAGAGAAGTTTGTGGCACAACTTGACTAGAAGAAGGGATCGGTTGGTAGGACATGTTTTGAGGCATCAAGGGGTCACAAATTTAGCATTGGAGGGCAGCGTGGAGGGTAAAAATCGTAGAGGGAGACCAAGAGATGAATACACTAAGCAGATTCAGAATGATGTAGGTTGCAGTAGGTACTGGGAGATGATGAAGCTTGCACAGGATAGAGTAGCATGGAGAGCTGCATCAAACCAGTCTCAGGACTGAAGACCACAACAACAACAACATGGGCACAATGACCAGGCAAACTTTCTTCTATTTGTATTATATTTTAGGAATGAGGTTGGCAAATTCACCAGTCGTTCAGTCTGTATCTTAAGTGACTATTAAGAGCACAACACAACAGTTGTACATGCGTTTCAGTCCAACATGATAAATTATATTTAAGAAAACTTACATAAAATTGAGTACGTAATTTACTTTTCAGGTGGAAGTGATAGCCAATATAAGAATAGGAAAAATTTTACTAATAATTGTGACCACAAGGCAGATTTTCAATTACAGGCCGAATGGCACTTTTTCGTTTCTTGCCATGGGTAAAATGTCTGTGATGGAGTGGGTGGCACAATCAGGAATGAGGTACTAAGGGCCAGTTTACAAATAATTACATCAGACCGAATTCTGAATATTGACAAGATGCTCACCTATTGCAAAGAAAATATCGAAGGTATTATATATTTCCTTGCCAGAAAAGAGGACATTCTTACTCACATTGAGAAACTTAAAGGCGCGCAGAGTAGCCGCGGGGTTTGAGGCGCCATGTCACGGATTGCGCGGCCCCTCACGCCGGAGGTTTGAGTCCTCCCTCGGGCATGGATGTGTATGTTGTTCTTAGCATAAGTTAGTTTAAGTAGTGTGTAAGTCTAGGGACCAATGACCTCAGCAGTTTGGTGCCTTAAGAATTCACACACATTTTGAACATTTGAGAAAATTAAAATCACATGTGAAAACTGTTTGAAGAAGAAAGGCACAAGAAATTTCCACACATTTCATGCTGTTGGAGAAAACGCAATAAGGTGTTATAAAACCTCTAGAACTGAAAACTATGAGGATCATTGCACAAGTAAAATTGCTCCCTTAACTTTAACAGTTAATGGCACAGTTGCATGGATTTATGATGGATAGTTGTGATTAGCTCAGATAGAACAAATAAGCTTGGAACATAACAACGTTCATGAGCTCCTTCGCCATCTGACACAAGCCCATACATCTTTTAAGTAGTCAATTAATGACACAATTTGGATTCTGTTTTCGAATATTTTAGAAGAAGTAACGATTCTTGATCTTACCATAGTAACAGGAAGATCACATTCTGATACAGGAAAATTCTCAGAGGAAATAAGTGTGTTCCTAAACGGTCATGTAAATATATAAAATAAAAACTGTACAGTGTACAGATTTTTAAATTGAAAAATACAGTCTATTGTTATTGATAAACATATATAATTAACTGCCTACTTTAGGCAGAATTGTAAAAGTATGCCTAAAGTTGCTGTAACCTAACTACAGTGAGAAACTGTATCGCAGTCAAGGTTGTTTTCTGATCAAATTCCCATTATTAAAGAAACTTTCAAAAAATTATAACTTGGTTCAATGTTAAATAACATTGACATTTTTAATCTATCTTACTAACACGAATATGCAACATATGTAAAAAAATCATTTTCTTAGCCCCACCAAAGAAATAAACCCCTAAAATTGAAAAAATCTATTTTTAAATTTTTTAAATAAATGAAGGATATTTATTTTGGACCTGGTACTCCATTAATGTTATGTTGTGTATCATGTCTAATAGTATGGAGAAAAATAGCTGTGGTGTTTTATTACTTCATTGAAATTTTAAGCCCTGCAAACCATATTTTATTCAATTGTGATTTGAAAGTTTGGTAGCCACTTCCTCTTAATAGGATTACTTCCAGACTATTGTTTTTGGACTTGAATCATAGAAACGAATGTTCTGGATAAAATGGTGTTTGTCTGATTTCTGTAGCATTAACCAGTCTGAAGATATTTAATTCATTTCAAATGTCTCTAAAGCCTCAGATATGCCCCCACAGCTCAACAAAAATGGCCGCCTCTTTGAAACTGCTCAAAATAAATAAAGTTTAAACCAGCCCTTTGAACTAGTTATTTACAGTATGTCAACACTTAAAAAATAACAGAAATAAAAAATGGTCAAGCAATCCTTATTGGTTCAGTTCATATGGGGAGACCCAATTAGTAGATTGACTTGCCTCAGTCGTCAACGATATCATCAGCGTGGGTATGCTAAATGAGGGGTAGGCAGCTGGGAGCAATCCTTTCCTTCCATGCTCGGGTAAACTCGTGAAATATCTTTGAGAAATACTGTATCGAAAGAGTGTCACACAGATGAGATTTACCTAATAGAAGTAAACTGTGGAAATACAGGTACTAGAAAATGTATAGTTCAACTCTTTCCTCCTGCGCGGCCCTCTCTCTTAATGGATGATTTTACTAAATTCCACAATCGCTCAGTGTTTTGGAATGATCGATTTGAAGGTACAAACTCTACTGACTGATTCACAAACTCATGATCCAAACTCTCATTCTCCAATTTTTTATACGTTTTAAAGCCGTCAGTTATCACTTTCGTACATGAAAGAATTTAGTACTTTATAAATGGTACGAAATTTGCCTTTTCCCTGAAATGAACACAAAATATAAAACATTTTCTGGATGCCCTTTCGATCCCGCCGAACATCGAAATGTGTTCTATCTCGTTCTTAAGGCGACGGCCTCTCCCGTTTTTACAAGTAGCGACGAGCGACTTGTCAAAGGTTAGAACATTGTTGATGTCACCGACGGGAACACTGTCGTTAGTTACAATTACACACCACTCTTCCCGGCAAAACCAATAATAGTCACACACGGTATTCACTGCCAGTTCACTTTCTGAAGCAGTCACTTGGAGTGTATCATTCCCTATCCAACATGAAACGATAGTTACACTTTTGTCAATGAAGAACTTCAAGTTTTGAAACTAAGTATTTTTTCTGATCGGGATCCTTCTTTGCATGTCGTACAGTACAGCTCGAACGGGGAGTCTAAGGCAACGGTCTCCTTGTAGAGTTTTACACATGATTCGCCGTGACAATCCACGCAATTTCTCTGATGGTTCGGCAATAATCAGTATTCCCAACAGAATTATAGCATTTATGTACTGTACATATGAATGTAATTAATCTGAGACAAATAAAAGTATTAGAACTGACTGTTGCAAGAGATTCACTGACGTCTCTGCACAACATTACACACCATTCCGTTGTCAACGTGCAAAACAATATCCAAACTTGCCACCTCGACAACCGAACGTTCGATGTGTATCGCTAGCCTTGAGGGCGCAATTTCGATACTCAAGCCCCCAACATTGGTACCCAATGGTTCTTGAAAATTACCGAAGTTTGTTTAACATAGAGGGTAGATATAACTCAAATTTTTAAGGAACAGAATTATATGTTAGTATATTCGTGAAGCGCCAATTTTAATGTGAGCTAAAAAGTAAATCACGCTTACTCTAACTAGGAACCCAAATGCCAAATTTGTCATAATGAACTAATGTTAGAAATACAGGTGGAAAATTTGTTACTGGTGTTGTACAAGAGTGGCACTGATTTTGTAGGCAAAAGGGAATATGTTAAACAAATGTTTCACATTTTCAATTCTTGACATCATTAGAACACAGATTTTCGAGTACACGTAAGTGCAACAAGAAACAGCAGTTACATCCCCATTCATACCCATATGAGCAATATATGTCCGTCGTCCACTCTAATGACAGTATAAGTTAAACAAAAAGATGCTCTGTATTTACAAAGCTTCCACGGGAGCGATGGGAATCATGCGCCCTCTTTCCAATGGTAGCTCGATCGAGACGTTTCCAGAAACAGAACGTCGCACAAGGTTGCAAGTAATTCCTGTGAATTTGAGCACATGTTTTTGAAACTGAAACAAAATGTAAATTCGCTATCATTAGCGTATGATTGATCCTTTTTTGTAACAGTCTGAAAATAATCACAGTAAAACTGTTCGAACATTCGTAACTTGTCCTTTCTAAGCAGCTTGCACCATGATCTCAGACTGTTCCGAGTCTTCAATGAGATTCGATCACAATCCTGCTTAATAATTCTTCCTTGCCAGTCTAATATAATGACTGCTTTTTAAGACGTTTTTATGAGTTTTCTTGTCTGTTTTCTGTTCGGTACAAATAATGAAATTGATTTCAAACTACCTCGTCGATCAGATAGGGACTTGAAACTTTCTACCTAGCTTAGAACTGAATGACAATACGATATTAACTCGTTTTCGGGTCCGGTGCGTGGTAAATGGTACTTTGTTTTTCTCTTTTGTTTCTGTATTTTATTTTTTAGAAAAATAAAAGTTCAACGTATTGATGTATTATTTGCAGGTAGGTGTAACACTATTCTATTTCACATGTGATCAGGTGGAAAGACATCGACATACATCTTAAATGCAGCACAATTTTCCCATTTAATGTCATAAAATATTTACATACCATTGAAAAATTTTACACCAACAAACTAAAAACTAGAAAATAATTATTTAAATAAGAAACATTTTTAACATCAGACGCTTTCAAAACGGACTAAAAAGTATATGACAATTTCTCTTAATCCTACACCGATTTCTTCTCGCCCTATACATACAGTCCCGAAAATTTGTCGCTGCGAATTTTTTGCAGCTAAGAAAATACTTGTAAGATTCATAATGAAAAACATGGGGCGCATGTATTACATGATTCATGCACGAATATTCAGCACCTGACTATCACATTGCATGCACCCATCGCTTTTGATTATAGATCTTACAAGCAGTTCCATAGCTATTAAAAATTCTTCAATAGAAATTTTCAGAAATTTATGTACAGGTAGCGAATCTGTATGGTACCAGGAGAGATTATTATATACTTTTTAGTTTGTTTTAAAAATATGTTACATTGCAAACGTTTTTTATTTAAACAAATACTTACTATTTTGTTGCGGATAAACGACATGTAGTGGTCGATATCCTCACGGTATCTGAAATTACAACGTGAGGTGGGAAATTTAGGTCATGTACATAGTGTCACACAAGATGTGTTGTGGATATCAGTCTAATCGCGGCTGAAATGGCGCGGCTATATATGTCCTACAAAGAAACAATCTGCGGGTACACCCGTATTCAGATACGCTTATCGAAACAGATATATGTCAGTGGATGGTAAGGGATGCAAAATATTTACAATGATCACCAAATTTGTGCTTTGTGTTAGTTAAGCAACACACAAAAGCAATCGCTCTCTGTGCGTTCGAATGCTCTTACATATACGTGTAAAACCTTCTATTGTTGATCTTATTCGATGAAATCACAATAAAGAGGCCCTAAAATGAGCTTTTAATTGTAGAACTGCATTCCCATGTTGTAGTTCCTGTGTTTGAAACCAACCGTAACGATGGCATCTCGAGACGGAGTAGAGGGCAAAACATTTTATTGGATCGCGTGCCTGTATTACTATTTGACTTATATATTTACTGCTGATGGTGCGCGTATCACTGGCACAAACATAGGTAAGTAGTTTCGTGCTCTCATACACCGTATGTTGAAGAATTGAGGGGAATGTCTCTCGTGACCTAATGAGCAAAATTTCCAAATATGAAAAAAAAAATTAGACGTTGACGGAGCCAATAGCAGAAAAACTGTAGATTGCAAGTCCTGTGGAATGCTTCATACACTGATGTGTAAAACATAAGAACGAAAGTAACTTTCGCACGTGTCACTGACAACTAACATAGCTCAATGAATAGTGGACCGTACGTAGAAAGAACTGCTACAGGTAATGTAGAAGGTCACAAAGAAATTTGCAAATTGACTAACAGAAACAACACTTTCATTCAAGGAAAACAATTGCACTGAAGTCACAGCGAATCATGATGGTCTCCTGAACATTACAAAAGGTGGGACTTGGTTCTTAATTGGGTGTGTGATCACCGTGACTGGCAGTGCTTGCTTTGCAACGCGCTCCCATTCTGGCCACAAGGTTGGTAAGACGTTCATGTGGTAGGGCGTGCTGGATGGTCGTTGTGCATGTGAACGTGCTGCAGTAAGTCATCAGAACGAATACAATAAGTGCTTGATGGGATTTAAGTCGTCGGAACGAACAGGACAATCCGTTCGGCGAAATTCTCTCGTTCCAAGAGCGGTCAAGCATTATCGTCCATAAAAGTGAAGCGAGGGCTGAAAGCACCGCCGAAAAGAAGGACTTGGCGAAGGAGTACAGCATGACAGTGACGTTGACCGGTGAGGTGAGTGTAACGTGTTTAAAGATTTGGAGGTCAGTACTCCAGCGCACCCTACGTCGTGTCACCTGGAGCTCCAAAACAATCCTGTTCTAGAATGCTGGTCGTACCACCATATGGCGAGAGGAGATTACGTGTAATGCACGCAGAAATAGAGGATGTCCCACTCAGACCTCCCTGATTTCAAAGACCCGTGAAAAAAAACCACAGTAGATACGACAATGAAATATGCACCACATTGCAGGGCATCTCAAAGAATTTATTTATTTATCATCAATATACCTCTACATGTGAACCATTTGTAGCGCGAAGAATATCGAGTCTATATTCAATTTATTGCCAAGTTCTTTGTAACATTTCCTCTGTTATTGTTGCAATCGCATTAGTCATAGGATGTTGCAACGTAGGAATATCGTTCACTTTGGTCGCATACACGCGGTCCTTCACGAATCCCCACATGAAGAAATCAAGCGGCGTAATGTCGGGTGAACGTGGTGGCCAGGCAATGGGTCCTCCACGTACGATCCAACGATACGGAAATTTCCTATCCAGGAACTTGCGAACAGCCGTTGACCAATATGGCGGAGCTCCATCTTGTTGAAACATGCTGTTGGGTTGCAAGTCTTGTATCTGAGGCTATACAAACTGCTGCAACATGTCCAGATACACTGACCCATTCACTCCGGACGGTGTGGCCGAGCGGTTCTAGGCGCTTCAGTCCGGGACCGCGCGACCGCTACGGTCGCAGGTTCGAATCCTGCCTCGGGCATGGATGTGTGTGATGTCCTTAGGTTAGTTAAGTAGTTCTAAGTTCTAGGGGACTGATGACCTCAGATGTTAAGTCCCATAGTGCTCAGAGCCATTTTTTTTTACCCATTCACTGATTGTTTCGCAAAGAAGAACGGTCCAACAATCCTGTCATGCATTAGCCCGCACCAGACGTTTAGTTTAGGGCTATCACGAACATGTTCAATGACAATGTGCGGATCTTGCGGACCCCAAATTCGAACATTATGCCTATTAACCCTTTCTGATAGATGAAATGTTGCCTCATCTGAGAATAAACATCTTTCCAGGAAGTTGGCATCCACATCAATACGCTGCAGCATATCCGCAGCAAATTGTTGGCGTGGTTTGTCATTCGATGTCAGATGTTGCAGAATTTACACTTTGTAAGCACACATATGAATATGTTGGGGAACTACACGATGCAATGTTGATCGAGGTGCATCAAGTTGCCTAGATGCTTGACGAATTGACTTATGTGGGCTTCTGAGAAACGTTTGTCTGATTTCCTACACTGTCTCTTCTGAAATTCCGTAACGTGTAGCGCCAGAATGTTTCACAACACATCCTGTTGCCAGAAACTTCCTTCTCCATTCATTAATTGTTTTCATATCAGTTGGATCACATTCATACACACGACGATAATTTCTTTGCACAATAATCGCCGATTTTGTTCCCGCAAACCACACTACTGGTTGCACGCACTGCTGTGGGGTTGTCATTTTCACTTCATGCGACCATGCTGCACTCTGGCGACGATAATTGGCACTTCTGACGCGGGAATATGAATTGTTTGGGATGCTCTACAATGTGGTGCATTTTTCATTGTTGTGGTTTTTCTCTCCTGGGTCCTTGAAATCATGGTGGTTTGAGTGGGACACCCTGTACTGTTGAATCCGTACCAGCCGTTTGTACTGAGAATGTATGCACATCTTGTTAACTACGGCCTGCATCACGAGCTATGAGCTATTATTAGAATTTTATCATGTTTTTGTACTACGCGACCATCCCAGTCATGGCTACAAATTTTCTTTTTTTCTTTTAATAACTCCAAGACGACAGATCAGTTTGATAATCATTATGATGGTCGACAGTAATACATATATTTGCGATTATTGACTGTGTCGGTTTTCACATATTGTCAAACAATCAGTCGCTCTTGTCTTGAAGGTGACTAACACACCAACAACTCATCTTAATGTGATGGGTTACATAACTTCGAAATATCGCAACTATTAACTAAAAGTTAGGCTGATATATGAGGCTATATTATGTGAAAGGATAATTTTTTTTAACCGAAAGTCTATTTAAAATGATTTGAGGAAAAATGCAGAACAGCTACTGCGAGCACTATGTTCTACTCGTGCGAGAACTGCTGCATGTTGCCTGGTGGGTTGACGAGCGTTTTCTTTGTGCAACTGCAGCTGCAAACGCATATAACTTCACTTGCTTGCGCTGGGAGTCAGCACGCAGATACCGTCTTATTTCTGTTTAATGTTCATCGCCGGCGGGCTTCGAAAAAGCGTACTGTATAGCAAACGTGCCCGTTGAGGAAGGTTTTCTGGTGAACATCGACTTTGCCGGAAAGCAGTTGCCGACTATAACGTCAGTCGTTGCTGGTGGATTGTAATATTTCGGAGGAATCGACATTTTTCCCAGTCAGATAAAAATACAAGGGGCTCCAATTTGTCTGTCACGACAAGAAGAATACGCATAACACGTTTCGCAGTAGCCCTGTGTCTCTGGCGGTAGAGGGCTATATCTCTTCTCGTGGACGTGTAATGTTCCACGGGATATATAGCTAGGTGGTGTTGAAATACTCGTACTTCTCACTAAGGATTACTTCCAATACACTGGAAACATGCAAAGTAATTCACAACAATGATTAAATGTTGCACAAATCTCAGTAAAAGTGCCGTTCTAGCAGGTCCAACTCTATCGTGACACCAGGTATTTTCATTAGAGAAGGCAAGGGTTAAAAGAAATATATTAACTGCCTTGTTACTCATCTTTACTCATCAACTTCAATGGATTGGTCTCGTGACTAACACAGCATGGCTCTTGATTCTTCTGAATGTTCTGTTCTCGTAATTTACTGTTCATGCTTTTCTTAAAACCACCTCTCATAACGTCAATGAAAATCTATCTGGGGGACTGGAATGCGGTTGTCGTGGAAAGGATAGAAGAAAGCGTTACGGGAGAATATGGGCTTGGTATTACGAACGAGAGAGAAGAAGGACTAATTAAGATCTGCAGTAAATTTCAGCTAGTAATAGCGAATACTCTGCTCAAGAATCACAAGAGGAGTAGGTATACTTGGAAAAGGCCGGGAGATAAAGGAAGATTTCAGTTAGATTACATCATGATCAGGCAGAGATATTGAAATCAGATACTGCACTGTAAGGCGTACTCAGATGCAGATATAGACTCAGATAATAATTTAGTACCGATGAACAGTAGGCTGAATTTTAAGAGATTGGTCAGAAAGAATCAATGCACAAAGAATGGGATACGCAAGTACTAAGGAATGAAGAGATACTCTATATGTTCTCTAACGCTACAGATATTGTGATAGTGAATAGATCAGTAGGCAACTCAGTTGAAAAGAAATGTACAACTCTAAAAGGGCAATCACAGAGGTTGGAAAGAAAAACATAGGTACAAAGAACGTATCTGCTGTGGAACCTTGGGAAATAGGATAAATACTTCAGTTTATCGATGAAAGAAGGAAGTACAGAACTTTTCAAGGAAATACAGGAATAGAGAAATACAAGTCACTTAGGAATGAAATAAGTCGTAAGTGCAGGGAAGCTAAGGAGAAATGGCTGATTGAAAAATGTGAAGAAATCGAAAAAGAAATGATTTTCGGAAGGACTAGATTCACACAGAAAAGTCAAAACAACCCTTCATGAAATTAAAAGCATAGGTGGTAATATCGAGAGTGGAATGAGAATTCCACTGATAAATGCAGTGGAACGGGTGGGCAGTAGGAAAGAGTACACTTAAGGCCTCTTTGAGGTTGAGGTTTTGTCTCATGAAGTGATAGGAGAAGAAAAAGGAGTCGATATAGAAGAGATAGGGGATCCAGTATTAGAAACAGAATTTGAAAGAGGTTTGGAAGACTTAAAATCAAGTAAGGCAGCAGGAATAGATAACATTCCACCAGGATTTCTAAAATCGTTGGGGGAATTGGCAAGAAAACGATTATTCTCGTTGGTGTGCAGAATCTATGAGTCGGGCGACATACAATCTGACTGTTGGAATAAAATCATCCACACAATTCCGAAGATCGCAAGAGGCGACATGCGCGTGTATAATTGCATAATCAGCTGAAAACATCATGCACCCACATTACTGACAAGAATAACATAAAGAAGAATGGAAAATAAAACTGAGGTTGTTTTAGATGAAGATCAGTTTGGGCTTAGGAAAGGCAAAGGCACCAGAGAGGCAGTTCTGACGTTGCGCGTCATAATGGAAGCAAGACTAAGGAAAGATCGAGACATGTTCATAGAATTTCTCGACCTGGAAAAAGCTTCCGGCAATGTGAAATGGTCAAAGATGTTCGAAATTCTAAAACAAAAAAACAAAAAAACAAAATAGGGGTAAGCTATAGGCAAAGAGGGGTAATCTACAACGTGTACAAGAGCCAAGAGGGAACAAAGAGGATGGAAGTCCAAGATCGTATTAAGAACGACGTAAGGCAGGGATACAGTCATTCGTCTCTAGTGTTTATTCTACACATCGAAGAAGCAATGGCGGAAATAAGAAAGGTTGAAGAGTGGAACTAAATTCAAGGTGTAAGGGTATCAACGATAACATTCGCTGATAACATTGCTATCGCCAGTGAAAGTAAGAAAGAGTGACAGGATGTGATTAATGGAATTAACAGTCTAGTGAATTGAGAGAAAATCGAAGAAAGACGCAAGTAATGAGAAGTACCAGAATTGAGAACAGAAAGAAACTTAAGATCAGGATTGGTGACCATGAAGTAGATGAAGTTCAGGCATTCTGCTACCTAGGTAGCAAAATAACCCAAGACAGACGGAGCGAAGAGGACATATAAAGCAGACTAGCACCGGTAAAAAAGTATTCCCGACCAAGAGTAGTCTACTAGTATCAAATATAGACCTTACTTTCAGGAAGAAATTTCTCAGAAAATACGTTTGGAGCACAGCATGGACTGTGGGAAAACCGGAACGGAAGAAAATCGAAGCATCTGATTGTTGAAAATATCGTAGACTGAAAAGGTAAGGAATGAGGAGGTTCCTCACAGAATCGGCGAGGAAAGGAATATATGGAAAATACTGACAAAAGAAGGGACAGGGTGGTAGGACATCTGTTAAGACATCATGGAATGACTTCCACGGTACTAGAAGGACCTGTAGAGGATAAAAGATGTAGAGGAAGACAGGGATAGGAATACATCATCCAGCAAATAATTGAGGATGTTGGTTGCAAGTACCACTCCGAGATAAAGACATTGGAACAGGAGAGGAATTCGTGGTGGGCTGCATCGAACCAGCAGGAAGACTGATTATTCAAAAAAAAAAAAAGTCATAAAAATGGTATAATTCATAAAATATACATTACAATATACTTCTGTCGAGATTTTACTGTTTTTTTCACATTTTATGGTGATTAAACTTCATAATACACTTAGGATTTCGAGAACAAAAGCGCCAATCTGCAGTACAAAAATGAGACAAAGAACTCAAGTACCAAGCCCTGACTACGATGAAGTGACTCAGACGAACTGTGTCTGGCGTGTTTTTGTACATCTATATACCTGTATAATTTACGTTTTGGCTTCAGTTTTCTAACTTCACCAGGTTTTTAACTGAAACTTTAATTTAAATAAAAGTGTGTATTTTCCTGTACAGCAAAATCAGAGAAATTTAACAGTGACAATAATTATTTTAATAGAATACATTTTTGGGTTAGAACTTTCCAGAGTATCTAAACTTTGAAACTCAACTTTTTTTTACAAAATAAAACGTTTACTAACAAGATGACGATAAACATCTAATTCCGTAAGGGACAATTATTTTTTATAACTTTTATGTTTTGACCAAACTTACATAACATCTTTTGTATACTTTTCTTTTTTTTCATTACTATTGTTTCAAATAGCAATCTGTATCATTTTAGTCGGCAGAATGAAAACTAAATCTTGTATAATGAATTTTCACTTATAAATGTTAAATTTCATTATTTTCAAGTTTGTATTGTAGCATGTTGCAACTAACATTTCGTACAAGACGTTTAAGAGAAAACCGAGTATTAATCTGGTATGCATTACAATTTTAGTTATTGTCGCCTGTCTCAAATGAGTTAATAGGCTGACTAGTCATGAGGCACCTTGTGTTTACCTATTATATAAGCTCGTGACTGGAAAAAATGTTCACTTCGTTATAGACAGGCAAGAAAAATACTGTTGTTATATGAGTTCATCAGAAAAGGTATAGTGCGCATTACGAGACTCAAATGGTATCAAATAATACAAAAAGAAATGTGAGATCAATATGTTTCCAAAATGGCCCTTATCTTTGAACCTTACAGTGCCCAGTAAACTCACGTAACGTCTGATCCTGTTAGCCAAGCTATTGTATCCTGAGGGAGTAATCTGTTTACAGTACGACCAGTGTCGAGTACAATCGTCAGCAGTGGCCCGGGGATGGTCTGCAGAACTGAACGAGATTGTTGTGCTCGACTGATCTCCTTGTGTTCTAGAATTAGTGGAGACGCAATGAGCGATGCAAGACAACTATCCTCATTCTGAGTCAAGCAGCCGTGTTGACATTTGGAGCTTCTTGCATTTCACTCTAGCTGCCTATGTGGTGATCACAAAAACTGAAAGGTTTGTTGCTTACCTTAAAGAGACCCTTCCCCGCAGATTTCACGTTACAAAAGTGTAAGGTCCTCTAAACCGGTAACGAAAGTAAATTGTTGTGTCCCGATCATGGCTCAAAAGATTTTAATATCAGTTATAATATCTTCTGTCTGTTAATTTCGTATTCTCCACAACTGCGGAATTTCGAATTACTATCAATTATATCTTGTGTCCGTTAAATTCGTATTCTCCACAGATTTTTATCATTTGTCGACCTTTTTACCTTGCCAATCGGTTATAATTATCAAGATTTGAAATACACAGAAAACTCCAATGTCAATTTAATCGAGAACTGCAGAATGTCGAGATAATAGTCGAAGTACAGTGACAGAAAAATGAACGCAACACCAATAAGCAGTTGTGCGACATGAAGTAAAGTTGGCGGGTGTGTTTCTACATCTGAAATGTCTATTCATATTTCTCTCCAGTAGCGCCACTATGAGGATGGAAATATGGATTGCTTTAAACAAGCGCTGCAACGGTCCTGAGCGCTAGTTACGTTTGGACGTAGTGAGTTGCTTTCAGTCAGGAATGCCTTTAAGATGACAAAGACGCCATTCTCAACATCCCACTGAGTTTGAACGAGGTCGCTTAATAGGTCTACAAGAAGCTGGATGTTCATTCGGGGATATTGCAAAAAGACTTGGCAGGACTGTAGCTCTGTTCATGATTGCTGGCAGCGGTGGTCACCAGAATTCCCGGTTGTAAGAATACCAGGCTACGGACTGTCACGTGGGGCTACCGAGAGGGAATACCACCGTGTTCGGCGAATGGCTCTGGCGCATCGCGCAGCAGCAACGTGAGCAGCTCTTGGCACCACTGTGACACAATGAACTGTTACAAATCGGTTAGTTCAAGGACAGCTCCAATCACCCAAAGCACCGTCATTTGCGACTTTAGTGTTGTCAAAAGAGAGCTCATTAGAGGGATGGGGGGAGGTCTGTTGTGTTTCCTGATGAAAGCTGGTTCTTCCTCGGTGCCAGTGATGGCCGTGCGTTGGTTAGAAGAATATCAGTTGAGGGTCTGCAACCAACCTGTCTGCGTGCTAGACACATTGGGCCTACACGTGGACTTAGGGTCTGCGTTGCGATTTCGTATTACATTAGGGGCAGTATCATTATTTAACGCATCCTGACTGCAAATTTTTACGTCAGTTTGCTGATTCGACCTGTTGTGCTGGCATTCATGAACGGCCTTCCAGGGTATGTTTAGCAAAAGATAACGCTCGCCCACATACCAATAACGCGACGTAACATGATCTGCAGAGTGTCGACACGTTGCCTTGGCCTGCTCGATCACCAGATCTGTCTGTAATCGAGCACGTATGAGACATCATCGAGTGACAACTCCAGCGTCATCCCCAAACAACATTAACCATCCACGTATTGACCGACCAACTGCAACATGCATGGAATTCCATTCCACAAACTGACATCCGGTACTTGGTTTGCAAGCTTGCATTCAACACTCTTTCGGTTGCGCTGGCTATACCGGTTATTACACTGAAGAGCAAGAGAAACTGGTACACCAACCCAATATCGTGTGAGGCCCCCTCAAACAGGCAGAAGTGCCGAACAACGACGTGGCATGGGCTCTACTAATGTCTGAAGTAGTGCTGGAGGGAACTGACACTATGAATCCTGCAGGGCTGTCCATAAATCCGTAAGGCTGTGGACATCTCATCTGAGCAGCACATTGCAAGGCACCACAGATATGCCATTAATGTTATGTCTGGGGAGTTTAGTGGCCAGCGGAAGTGTTTAAACTTAGTAGAGTGTTCCTGGAGCCGTTCTGTAGCAATTCTGGACTTGTGACGTGTCGCATTGTCCTGCTGGAGTTGCTCAAGTCCGTTGCAACGCACAATGCACATGAATGGATGCATGAGATCAGACAGGACGCTTATGTACGTGTCACTTGTCAGAGTCGTATCTAGACCTATCACTCGAAGTACACACGCCGCAAACCATTAAGGAGCCTCCATTAGCTTGAACAGTCCCCAACTGACATGCTGTGTCCATGGATTCTTCAGGTTGTCTCTATACCCGTACACGTCCTTCTGCTGTATACAATTTGAAACTAGACTCGTCCGACCAGACAACATGTTCCCAGTCATCAACAGTCCAGTGTCGGTGTTGAAGGGCCCAGGCTTAAAGCAATTTGTCGTGCAGTCATCAAGGATAGACGAGTGGGCCTTCTCTCCGAAAACCCATATCGATGATGTTCAAATGTTCAAATGTGTGTGAAATCTTATGGGACATAACTGCTAAGGTCATCAGTCCCTAAGCTTACACACTACTTAACCTAAATTATCCTAAGGACAAACACACACACCCGTGCCCGAGGGAGGACTCGAACCTCCGCCGGGACCAATGATGTTTCGTTGAATGGTTCGCACGGAGACACTTGTTGATGGCTAAGCATTGAAATGTGTAGCAATTTGTGAAAGGATTGCACTTGTGTCACGTTGAATGATTCTCTTCAGTAGTCATTGGTCCCGTTCTTGCAGGACATCATTCCGGTCGCAGCGATGTCGGAGATTTGATGTTTTAGCGGTACACTCGTGAAATGGTCGTACGGGAAAATCCCCACTTCATCGCTACCTCGGAGATATCGTGTTCCATCGCTCCTGCGCCGACTGTAACACAACGTTCCAAACTCATTTAAATCTGGATAACCAGCCAGTGCAGCAGGAGTAACCGATCTAACAACTCTGCCAGACACTTATACAGGTGTTGCCGACCGCAGCCTGTTTACATATCTCTGTATATGAATACGCATACCTACACCAGTTTCTTTGGCGCTACAGTGTAGTATGCCAGTATTCCATTTTTGCATTGTCTTATCTCGCACTTACATTATCCTGTGGTCTTGCAACGTTAATGGCTTAAACAAGTCACCTTCACAGATATATTCCCGAAATATCACTAGTCTGCATTAATAATTTTTTGGTTTTGCGATTTTTTCCGTTAGTATGTGTAGATAATAAGAAATTCAGCCTTCAGTTGCAAGGTAAAATTTTTTTAGTTACCTATGTTTCGATGCCAATAATGGTATCTTCTTCAGAACAAAAATTACATTAATTTGAGGGGCAAACGTTGGCTATGTCACAGAATAAATCTAATATAGAATAAAGACGCATAATCATAAGATTATGTCTGTCAGTACTAAAAACAATAAGAAAAGATTAGACTTAGCTACACCGGGCCAGGCCCCAAAAATAATGTAATTTTTGTTCTGAAGAAGATGCAATAATTGGCATCGTAACCTAGGTAAACTGAAAAAATTTTACCTTGCAACTGAAGGCTGAATTTCTTATTGTCTGAACAATTCACGGTTGCTGAAGCGCTGCATTATGTCAGAGATTTGTAAGTTAGTATGTGTGTAGTTTTTCTTTCATTGCAAATAATATTCCTCTGACTTCGTTGTGACCTTATGCTGGTAAACACAGAATTATAGGATTACCTGAGTCTATTTCGACACTAAATGTATTCGGCTTATGCTATATTACGGCACCGGTGTAATAGGAGATAATCATTAATATTAACAGGGGTTATCGCGCTGCCGACACATACAGACAAATTTAATTTCACGTTGACAGCACGATTATCATTCGCTAGAAACGAAACATGCTGGCAACTACACTTCGGCAAATGCGGATTGCTGCAGACACTCCTTGAGGAACAACTGGCAAAGCACTTCTCATTGTTAGAATTTCGTGTCGAACGAGTGGCTGAATTTCGGGAGCTGTAGTACACACTGAAGATGGACGGTGGTCATGGGGATATCAGCATATGATCACTCGCAACACACAATTTGAGAATTCGCTCGGACACTGGGCGCATTGTACGCGTTACCTTATGTTAAGAGCTCCAATCTGTTCCTAGAATACTTGTTTGTTGTTGTGAAACGGAAGGTGGTGGTCACGAGATGACAGACAGAGTGCAGTGGGAACAGAGTGCCCGTGGCTGCTTGTGGCTGGCAGGCGGGGCTGCGACGTCTTAAACTTTGATGAGCCGGCAGGCAAAGACTGCTATCGACCGACCCAGGTCTCCCAGCTGATTGTCCACGTCAGTGTTGTGCCGCACAGACCACGCGTCTGCCACTCCGCTGCCCGTCTCTGCTCTCCTTCAGCAACACACACGGTGCTCGCCCCGTCGCAGCCGTCTCATTGGGAGATCTCAGAAATCTACACTCTACACACACACACACACACACACACACACACACACACACACACACACACACGCACATACTCTGTACCGTGGTTGTCGAGGACACTTCGTACCGTCGTTATTTACTCTGTTTCCTGTCCATTTCTTGAAGGGGGTCTGGCGGAAATGTCTAGCTAGCCGGAATTCAGCCACTAATTTGACATGAAATTTTAAGAATGCCGTCTATTACTCCATAGGTACCCTAATCTCTGTTTTCTAGTATGAAAGTCGTTCCGCGAGATATATGGTTGAATCAGTTAAAACTTTATTAGTGTTTGTCTTCAAATTTAGTTTTCTAAACTTGCTCCTCTACGCAGCCCGAAAATGGCAATGTTTCTTCCAGAGAGTCGCATGTAACATTCTGGAAATAACTTGAAACTCTTATAGTCACTAACCCTGTCTGTAAGATAAACCTGAGGAGTTTTCTGTCAATACTTTAGTGTGGCCTTACGCTCTAATAGATCACATGCGAATCAGATGTGCCATCTAACTAGCAGTTGATGACATGTATTCGCAATTGCAAATACGAACAACCATCAGCTGCGAAAGGGAATGACGACGATGAACATTTGTACCGGACCGAGACTCGAACCCGGATTTTCCAGTTTAGGTGGGTGGTCGCCTTAACCGCTTTCGTTATCCGTGCACGATTCACTGCCAGACCCAGAATTTCATATGTCGTCGTGCCTGCGTCGCAAGTTGTACTCGTACACTCATAATGTAATTATTGCACAGGTCAGGACACCGTAATTGAAAGTCGCTGTCCATTATCGCAACTGCGAATACATTTAATGTATTTCATAACGGCTGTAGTTACTGCAGCACCTGTTTATTCGGATATGCATGCATGTCCGAAGCAACATTACATCGTCCTTCTTAACAACACAGGCACTGCAATATCGTATTTAGCCGACCATAGGTATGAAGTTAATGGACAGCAGTATGTCGAAAGATAAAAAAAAAAAAACAGGCGCAGCGGGTATACTAAGAACAGATCTAAGAATCCGCGGACGTCGCGGGGCCATGACACAACGTTAATGGACAGAAGATAAATGCAGTTAATAAAAGCTCTCAGGTTTAATCAAAGGTATCGTAATGACATGCAATTTAAAATTATGAAAACTAGTTCCTAATGGTTGTCTGTGACGTATGCAGCGCACAATTAAGAGAATGAAACAGCATATCAAAACACGATAAAAAGGCTGTGGGTACAGCAGGCTCGCCGAATCCAAGTTAGAAAAGTGTGGGCAGCACAGGACCGGGGGAGGAACAGAGCTCTACCGTCATACGAGGGTTGTCCAGAAAGTAAGTTCCGATCGGTCGCGAAATGGACACCACAGTGAAAAACCGATGGAGCTTTGCACAGATGTGTTGGGTAGTGTATGTAGTATGCCCGTCGATCGCATCAAGATGCTCTTTTCAGTAGTGAGTGCACTGTGAGCGAGTAAAGGTGCCTAGAACAACGATGTCTACCGCCAAGTAGGAGGGCCCGCTGAGAGGCTTCGCCTTAATGAATGCAGCCGACATAACACAACTGCCATGCACTTCCTTCTTCATGGCAATTCTCAGCCGCACTCTGCAGGGGCAGTGAAGACGCTCCTGCAGCCTTTTCGATGGGAAGCGTTCGATCACCCAGAACACAGTGCTAATTGGCTCGTCCTGTGTATCATCTCTATTCACATGAAACGCTGGATACGAGTACAGCCTTTGGGCGCAGGCTACTCGCTGTAGACCAGCGTAGACAATTATCGGAAAGCACAGGCGGCTTCCTTCTATGACGATGGTGTTGCAAATTTGGTATAACGCTCTGACAGATGTCTAACTCCTAGCGGGGACTATGAGGAGAAGTATCTGAAAAGTGTAGCTAACTCTTGCAAATAAAATGTTTCTGATTTTCACAGTGGTTTCCATTTAGCGACCGATCGGAACTTACTTTCTGGACAACCCACGTATAAGGCCTACAACAGCCCATCATACAACGGAAAATATGTGTTGGGTGCAGATTCATTCTGTTCATTAAGATGTTTAGAAGAGTAGCATTTCCTCTTCCAATAAATGTCTGTTTCTTCTAGAAGATTCAACACGCATTCCTTAGGTGTAGTGCATACAGTGTGCACATTGAAGGCTATGTTAGTTACGGCATGCTTGTGTCCAGTCAACTGTTGTGCCTATACAGGTCCGTCATGTGGATGCATGTGTTCCATGAACCTAATGTTAAGATTCCTACCCATATATTCATAAGAAATTTTCTTGCAATCACTACATTGTATTCTTTAGACACTCGAATCCTAACATTTATTACTTATTACTTTTGTTACCTATCTTATGCCTAACATGCAGTTTTTGAGTGCTCTTTGTTTGAAAACTGCATATGACGGTTGTTTTCTGTAACTGTTTCTCTAACTGCTGAACAACTTCTCTGCAATATGTCACCCGGACGAATTTCTCCTTACTGTTTACTGTTTCCTGTGGTCCTGATTGTTTGTATTGCTCTTTTTTCCTTATTTCGTTGTACAGTCGTGTTACAAAACTTTCTGTTTACCTGTCTGGCACGGCTCTTTGTTTTAGTATATTTAGTTCTTTGTGTATTTCTTATCTACTTGTAGCAGGATAAGTTGGTAAACCATGGAAGTAAAGAAAGATCTCTTGTACACTTCGTTTGGAAAGATTTAGCAAGAATAATGTTGTCTGTACATGTAGGTTGTGTAGAAATAACGAATATCCGCCTTTTATTTGTTTCAGAAATTGTTGTTGTTGTTGTTGTTGTTGTGGACTTCAGTCCTGAGACTGGTTAGATGCAGCTCTCCATGCTACTCTATCCTGTGCAAGCTTCTTCATCTCCCAGTACCTACTGCAACCTACATCCTTCTGAATCTGCTTAGTGTATCCATCTCTTGGTCTCCCTCTACGATTTATACCCTCCACGCTGCCCTCCAATGCTAAATTGGTGATCCCTTGATGCCTCAGAACATGTCCTACCAACCGGTTCCTTCTTCTCGTCAAGTTGTGCCACAAACTTCTCTTCTCCCCAATTCCATTCAATACCTCCTCATTAGTTATGTGATCTATCCACCTTATCTTCAGCATTCTTCTGTAGCACCACATTTCGAAAGCTTCTATTCTCCTCCTGTCCGAACTATTTATCGTCCATGTTTCACTTCCATACATGGCTACACTCCATACAAATACTTTCACAAACGACTTCCTGACACTTAAATCTATACTCGATGTTAACAAATTTCTCTTCTTCAGAAACGATTTCCTTGCCATTGCCAGTCTACATTTTATATCCTCTCTACTTCGACCATCATCAGTTATTTTACTCCATAAATAACAAAACTTCTTTACTACTTTAAGTGTCTCATTTCCTAATCTAATTCCCTCAGCATCACCCGATTTAATTTGACTACATTCCATTATCCTCGTTTTGCTTTTGTTGATGTTCATCTTACATCCTCCTTTCAAGACACTGTCCATTCCGTTCAACACTTCTTCCAAGTCCTTTGCTGTCTCTGACAGAATTACAATGTCATCGGCGAACCTCAAAGTTTTTACTTCTTCTCCATGAATTTTAATACCTACTCCGAATTTTTCTTTTGTTTCCTTTACTGCTTGCTCAATATACAGATTGAATAACATCGGGGAGAGGCTACAACCCTGTCTCACTCCTTTCCCAACCACTGCTTCCCTTTCATGCCCCTCGACTCTTATAACTGCCATCTGGTTCCTGTACAAATTGTAAATAGCCTTTCACTCCCTGTATTTTACCCCTGCCACCTTCAGAATTTGAAAGAGAGTATTCCAGTTAACATTGTCAAAAGCTTTCTCTAAGTCTACAAATGCTAGAAACGTAGGTTTGCCTTTTCTTAATCTTTCTTCTAAGATGAGTCGTAAGGTTAGTATTGCCTCACGTGTTCCAACATTTCTACGGAATCCAAACTGATCTTCCCCGAGGTCCGCTTCTACCAGTTTTTCCATTCGTCTGTAAAGAATTCGCGTTACTATTTTGCAGCTGTGACTTATTAAACTGATAGTTCGGTAATTTTCACACCTGTCAACACCTGCTTTCTTTGGAATTGGAATTATTATATTCTTCTTGAAGTCTCAGGGTATTTCGCCTGTCTCATACATCTTGCTCACCAGATGGTAGTGTTTTGTCATCTCCAAAAATGTTAATAGTGTTGTTCTCTACTATACCGGCTGTGAAGTTTATTTCTGTGTGCACAGAACAAAACCGTGGTGCGAAGTCGTGGATCTCGTTAACGCTTTTCTTTAACATCACTAAAATTACGGCTGGGTAACGGTTGTAGTAGATGACTTAGTCTTCGCGGTGTGGAGATTTTTTTAAAATTTTATTTCCAAATCATTAATAAAAAATCAGCCAATGTGTCTGCCAAAATATTTCCCATTTCAGAGTCTTGTTTTTGATCAAATGTCGTGTTATTAGATGTGAAATAATTACAGCATATCACGAGCTCCAGCGTTTCAAAGAGCTCTGTAGTTCCTGCTGTGTTAACTTTCTTGTGAGAAATCAGGTTACATTTTAAAATCTCGAAAGGTTCGTTAATAGAGACACTGGTATATACATTATTCATGTCAACTGATGCCAAACGGAATATTTGTATCAAGCCTCTGCAAACTAAATTCGGCCAGTGACATCTAGTGGGCACTCCCCGTCAGCCGTTTGCACGGCAGTTGTAAGTAATGATAAAATTCGAGATTATAGAAGAAAATGGAATGAACATGAACATCTACAAAGAATGGAGAGTGAGAGACTTCTCTCAAAGGCAAGAAATTGTAAGTGCCATGGGAGAAGAGACAGAGAAAGACCGCGACAGAGATGGGTGCCATAACAGGCAATTCTTGCCTAATACCAGAAGAGAAGATGAAGCTGATTGCAAGTACAGTGCGCCAGCGACGACCCGAAATTATGCATAATGACAGTTTACCATTTTATCATGATTTCACTCAGTGTGATGACAACATTTATGACTGTATCTTTTATTTGCTTACTCTGTTAACTTCATGAAGACACGTATGTTTGCTAACCTCCGAGACTATGTACGAGGGTTGTTTGGGAACGATCGGTCGCGAAATGGAAACCATAGTGAAAATCAAAACTGTTTTCTTTGCACATTTAGCTACAACTTCCAGCTACTTCTCTACATAGTGGCCGCTCCGACTTAGACATTTGTCGGAGCGTTATATCAAATTTCCACCACCATCGTCATAGAAGGCAGCCACCTGTGCTTTCCAATAATTCTCTACGTTGGTCTTTAGCGCGTAGTCTGCGCCCAAGTGTTGTCTTCGTACCCAGTGTTTCATGTGAACAGAGACAATACTCAGGACGAGCCAATTAGGGCTGTGTTGTGGGTGACCCAACACTTCCAATCGAAAAGGCTGCAGGAGCATGTTTATTGCCCCTGCAGAGTGTGGCTGAGAGTTACCGTGAAGAAGGAAGTGCGTAGCAGTTGTGTTAGGTGGGCTGCATTCATTAAGGCGAAGCCTTTCAGCGGGGAGATGTTGTTGTTCTAGGCACCTTTACTCGCTCACAGTGTGCTCACAACTGAAAACAGCGTCTTGATGCGATCGACGGCCATACCAGAGACACTGCCCAAAACAATTGTGAAAAGCCTCGTCGGATTTTCACAGTGGTTTCCATTTCGCGACCGATCGTTCCTCATTTTCCGAATAGCCCTCATACATTACGATACTGACTGTAATAGTTGATAGTCTATCATTACATTTTTTTTACTCATCTCCTCTATTGAATCAAGCTGAAAATAATTATATTGATTGAAACTGGTAATTGAATAAACAGATATTTGCGATCAGTGACTGTTGTGACATTTACAAAATGTCCCCAAGGAAAAAATGTAAATCTTCGTGAACGCAAAATAGTGTATGAAAACGTCAAGAAACGGTGGACATGTGTATTTTGAGTTTTTAGATACAGTTCTATACTCTTTTGCCCTCACAGGGATTTATATGTTTCTCATTGGGTAGCGTTGGGCAATCATCACATAGGTACACAGGTCCGAAGCTGTGCTTGTATTAGGGATTTTTGCTGCTTATATTTGCCTCGTTAATGCTACAAAGATAAGTGCGAAAATTTACATACTTCATGCTCTCTGATTATCCAAACAGTTTATTTTTTTAATTTATGTTTTGTTATATTACCTATTTCAGTTCTCCTAGACTGATTTTGTATCCCCACAGTGGTTGTAAATTTCTAATTTTTACTTTTTCATACGTATAGGGTATACATGGTAAGGGAGGAATGGCATATTGTCATTGTGCAGCTTCTCCTAAATATGGCTAAATACGATGAGTATAGTGTATTCTAGTGCCTTTTTGTGGCTTTTGGAGTGTACATCTTCATCTCATAATCAGTTGCATATAAAAAGTTTGGGCTCTTGATTATTCAGGTTTTTTATTTATTTAATTACGTTTTGTAATTGTTGTATCGATATTGTATCTTAACTACAGTTATATAATTATAATTTTTAATTTTTTATATGTATAGCATACAACATAATGGTGTATTGTTTCATTTCATTCTTGTGTTAGGTTTCCCGCATTATACCTTTCTGTTGGATGTGGCGAATATTATGTTTTATTGTACTTGTTATGATTGTTTTATTTGTTATGTATTACAAAATCGATCGTGCATGTTGTATGGGTAATCAGCATCAACAAAGTGCAGTATGAGGAGGTCTGTAGCTTTTCACGTTAGTAAAGAGTGAATAGCTATTCAAATGAGAAAAAATGTCGATCCCTCTATTTTTAGAGCTTCCATGTTTAGCAGTAGACTGAAAGGAAGAAGCTAATTCTACACCGTAATTAGGTAGTTATGTCTTCAATTGAGTTCAGCTGCATTACATTAGAATTCGATTGTGAAAAAATATCGTTCTTTCAGATCCGTAACTGACTACTTACATCAATTCAAGAACGCATCAGTTGCATACAAGGAGTTGTCTAATAGGACACGTTGATGTGCTCTTAATGAAATGTTGTGTACGAACAGTGCTAGATAATAGATTCTCTGTGTTTCATTTATTTCTAAGTTAAAGCTGCATTCTGTAGACGAAAATTTAATTAAAGTTTTCCTTCCCTTCTCTACCTTCTCCCGTGTCGGTGACTAATGTCGCTAGGATACGTTAGTGCATTGATGTAGAATCGAACGATGACTTGTTCGAATCCTGATTATGGAACAAACTGTTATCTTCAATATTTGGTCGCCATTACGGAATTGGTGATAACTTGAGTGTACGAGGTATTCATTGAAATTATCATCAGCTACAGAGAAAAAAGGAAGAAGTTGGCTTTAAAAGTCCATATGAGTGTGAAGAAGCACTCTGGGATTCGTAGCTGTGAGAAAACTTTCGATTTAATTTCAAACAAATGTATACTATTACCTCTTGAAAAACAAGGCACTGATTAGATTTACGTTAAGTGTGAAGACTCCATATCATCAAAAGTATTTTCAACAGCTCTAGAGGATGTGTTCAGATCCCTAACTCTTGAACACGGAGAAGGAATTCGTGTGAATGGAACATATCTAATACTGATGGCATTTTACTCGTTTCCTCTGGTGCAGATGGACGTGAACAAATGAAAGAGTACGGAGAGATATTCCAAAAATTCTGAAAATCATTTCCAATAAGACAAAAATAATGTTTAATGTACATAACGAAAACGAAATTGTACGAATTAACTATTAGGGCCATTCAAGAAGTAACACTCCTGAGGCTATAAAATGAAAATCGCTGAAACCTACGGATGAAAGTGTGGCCCCTATAACAACGCTTAGGTCCCAAACTCGCCGCTAGAGGGGCAGGACGACAAGGTAGGCAAGTGCGCTCGTCGAGCGTCTGCTGCACTCAGTAGTGTTGAAAAAGCAGAAACGGAGGCTTCAAAAGAAGAGCAAAGAGGTGTGGTGCGTTTCCTTACAGCGGAAGGACTGCGGGGAACGGACATTCATCCAAGAACAGCGCAAGTATACCGAGAGTACTGAACGTCCGTTATAAATTCGACGCTCAGTCGGCCCTCTGGCTCAACGGCTGCCATCGTAACTCGTCAGTCTTCAATAATGAAAGTATACTGTAAGCAGCAGAATAGTCAGGTTTTCACCTCGGAAACAAGCCGAGATAGTGTTTGTGTACGGCAAAGCAGACGGAAACGGTCGAGAGGCAACACGGCTGTACCAAAACCAGTACCCTCACAGACACCAACCACATCACAAAACTTTTTCGACTTTTGGGTGGTCATGGATTCTTTCAGACAGATGAACGCGCAGGGAGGCGGTGAACTGTACGTACACAAGATTGGAGGACAGGTTTGTACAGAATGTTTGACAGAGTATTGAACCCTAGTAAAAGCTCCAGGCAAGTGGCCCGCCAACAGGGTGTAAGCCAAAGTACGAAACAGTGCGGCAATCCTTGATGCGACGCGCGAACGTATGCATTGCATCCCATGGAGGTCACCTCAGACATCTACTGCGACGTGATGCGATGCTGCTCTGCACTGTATTCCGGGACGAGTTTCTGTCGTCGCACGCACGCCGTCCATTTACGGAAGCATGTTCATAGGACACTTTTTCCTCATTTCCAGTCAGGAATCCGCCCCTGCAGTTTGTCGGTTTTATTGATGTTCACACTGTATACAATGAGCTGAGTACCCAGCGTTGCACACATATGTATTTACTCCAATAATATTAGTCCATTTCATTCTCCTTCTCTCCATCTCCTCCGCCCTCCCCTTTCTGTCCACCTTCTCGATAGCCCTCATTCTGCGCATCTCCTTGTGCTCCTTTCTCTGTCCATCTGGTACTCCACTTGCTCCACCTCCTGCCCTTCTGCTCCTTCCCCTTGTGTCAATCTTCCTCCCCCTCCCTCGTTCTCATATCCTCCTACCTCTTCTATCAACTCCTCACTCCCTTTATCTTCTCCTTCCCCTCTCTGTCCATCTCCTCCTTCCCCGCCTCTCTATCCATCGCTTCCTCCTCTCTCTCTCTCTCTCTCTCTCTCTCTCTCTCTCTGTGTCGATCTTCCCTCCCCCATATCTGAGTCCGTTTCCTCCTTCCCCCTCTTTTCTCTGACCATCTCTTCCTCCTAATTCCCTCTACACGTCATCACCGCTATCCTAATAGGAGGTTGCAGGGTTTCTTTCCAGATAGTAAATAATATGTGTACCAAGTTTGGTCGAAACCGATCTCCGGATTTTGAAGCAGTTTTTTTACCTGCAGCCCTGCGTGCATCTGCTCGTGTCGCATATATTTCACATATGCTTAACATATTTCAAACATATTTCACACATGTTTGTACACATGTTTGTACACATATTTCACCTGTATGACTAACGAATTTCGCACTACAGTTTAGTTTTCACGCAGCTCAATGTTTATGATGTCACATCTCGTCAACTATGACATACTTTTGCAGTTATATTCTGAACAATGTATCGTGAATTCAGTTAGTAGTAAAGGAGTAATAAATTAAAACGCTATCTCTGATGCCGCAGATTTACTGCAGGAAAAGCGGAAATGTGGGAAGCGATAAACTTTTTTGTTTTAATCGTTTTGTGGTGGGCTGTCAGAAAGAAAAAGTTACTTTAAGGTTTGAAATTATGTGTAACGTCAGCTGCAAATCACCATTGGATGAGTAAAGTCTTGTTATTCGTGCATCGTGGGCTACACTACCTTTTCAGTCCCATCCCCACCCCTAGGATAGATATGTGTTTCTTACCCCCACAGCGATTCTTTCTAGACAATAAGTGATATGTGTACGAAGTAAGGTTAAAATCGGTCCAGTGGTTTAGTAGAAGACTTGGAACATACATACATACATTTCTATAATATGTATGGAGTAAATGTATACATTATTACACTTCAGTCGTAGTTATTTGCATATAAATTACAAAAATAAATCAATTATACTGCCATTGATAAGCAATAAATGTTGTTCTAGCCATTAAAATGGATGGAGAGGGCAATGGCACATGTGGCTACTGTTTGTTCTAGGTCACATTCGCACTTGCTGTACCCTGTTGTGAAGCCCCATAACTTAAGCGATGAGTTAGCCCTGTATAAGCCATTTCGTATCCGGTTAAGGGACCTCCAAACACCCCAGTATTCGTTGTAACTAGACGGATGATGTTCACGCTGCTCCACCGTGCCTGGGTGCTTAGATTTCCGCAATGAAAGTCTTGCCTTATCTGGAGGTTCTTTCAAGGGCTTTCATGCCTGGAGGAAATTTTTTCTAGATTTCAGCCTAGGTGGAGGCTGTTGATGACCAAACTATGGGTGAGCGTTGACATGTTGTGCTATTCAGAGCAGCTGAACGCAGAGAACGGATAAGCAGCCAAATAAATAAGCCGAAAAGTGAACAAACGCAGGGCTGCCCAATGACCAATGGAGAGAGCCATGTTATGAACTGCTAGGAGATAGAGGAAAATAAAACAATGGAGCAGTTTGGGTTGCAGAAGAGTAGCTCGACTCAAAATGCTATTTATACATTCACCCATCAAATATTAAAAGCCATAATTAATTAAGTAGCGCGAGATGGCATTTTTTGAGATCTTTCCACTGCGTTTCCCGGTGAAACTAATTTTACACTCTTAGAAAAACTTAAATTTTCTGAACTTGATGGCTTTACACATAACTGGTTTGAATGGTACTTAAGAAACAGAATGCAGGAAGTTATGCTGGATGATGCAAACAGTGTTGAAAGAGTAGAAGATTGTAGTGACAGGGCAGAAATCACAAAGGGTAACGACAAGGTTCAACTTTGGATCCACACCTATTCCTTACACATGTGAATGACCTCTCATTTAACAATCAATAATCATAATTGGTATTTTTGCGTACGATACTATTGTGACAATAAATCACTTGAGAGAGAAAGCAACAGAAGACATTGTTAATTATGTTTGTCAAAAAATTATTAAGTGCCTCTCTGTGAATGGACTGTCCGTAAATTTTGAGAAAACACACTGTATTCAAACTGTACAACAAACAGACTCGTACCAACATCTGATATAGCACATAACAGGAGTCAAATTTATGGGTGTACGTAGTGATGAAAATTTGAACCATGAGAACCTCGTAACTAAACTTCTGAATGAAGTTCAGCTACTTTTCTCTTCGTACATTGCCTATACCTGGAAACAAACGAATCAACCGCCTGTCATTTTTTCCATATTTCTGCTCAATAATGTCTTATTGCATAATTTTCTGAGGTTCCTCATTACTTGGAAAGAAAGTACTGTTTCCACAAAAGTGAGTGGTAAGAATAATATGCGTTGTTCACCTGCGGTCGTCATGTAGCTGTCTCTTCAAGGAAATAATCATTCTAACTGAACCATCACAATGCATATATTCGCTAACGAAATTAATCGAAAATAGTACATCTCAGTTTGAGAGTATTAGTGATGTCGATACCTACAACACTAGAAGAAAATGACTTTTGTTACCCGTCATGAAAGCAGTCAGTGGCTTAAAAAGCAGTTCAATAAGCAGCAATAAATTTTTTCGATCATATACATAAAATATAAAATGTCTGACAGGTAGCAAAGAAAGTTTTAAATCTTACCTTAAATATTTTTTCCTCGGCAGCTCCTTCCATTCCACGGACGAATTTCTATTCAAAAAGTGGTAGCCTGTAAAAATGTTAGTTTTAAGTGTTTTTGCATGAGTAGGACTAAAAACCAGTCAGTTCAGTAATGTTAACACTAATTTCGTATATATAACCTGCGAACTGATTCGTTCCAGATCATTTCAGTAAAATTATCATTTAAATTATCTGTGAAATGTGCAACTAACTAACCAAGTAATCACAGTAACCGACACGATACACATACACAACAGCCGCCGACGTTACCACAGCAATGCAATACATTCCACGAACATTCATGGGAATGTATCACAAGTTTCGGATTCGAAATAATTACTAGATAGACAGTATATTAATGAATATCAGTATCACTCTCAAAATGCATTGTATTGTTAACCGCAAATATTGGACAAGCGGACATTGAGAGTGATATTCATAATTGGTTAAGCTGATGTCTACAAGCTCTCGTAATGATCACTTTTTACCTTCCTGCGATGCTATACCGAAATATTCTATCATAGCACATCAGCAGTTGAAATCACTCTGGAATATGTTATCTGAATGATTTCTGCATTCCCTTAGCTGACAATTACTGACACGTCAACAGGAGCGCAAACTCAGACGTTTATGAACAGACAACGTTGTCCTTACATTTAATTCAAAACATTACAATATTTAGTTTAAGGGTGGAGGAGGAGGCTGTTATATATCTTACTGTGGTGAACCGAGTGAGATGTACAATTTAGAAATATAGAAGAGTAAATTTGAAGAAAACTCAAGTCACAGGTATGTCAGCAATTATTTCTGTTTTATGCCTTCGTTTGGCTTAAGGTAATAGATCAGTTGCTTTTTCCAACATCAGTGCAAGATGATTTGCATTAGTAATTCTTTACCATTTGTTTTAAGTGGGCTTCCTATATTAACTACTTATAGTTAGTGTGATTTGCTGCATCCATATTACTTTAACTCGCAAGTAAAGCAATCGTCTAGTACTGCATTAGTGCAGTAAAATGTAGCTATTGCTATAGAATACTATAAATCAACCAATCAAACGCCTTTCTCAGTTCAGAAGACAAGACCGGCCGGTCTTCCTTTATCATTATAAAATTGTATTATTCAGTGATTAAACGTATATCTGTATCAGTCCAATTACCCGCATCGTGTATTATATTTGTGTTAGCTGTTGTAACTAAAAGTCCTCGACCATATTAACTTGTCAGTAACTGTATAAACTAGTGTAAGCGTAGAGACATCGGAACTTACATCTCTAGACTGCAGAAAGGACAGAATATTGCAGAAAATTGTTCATTTGACGTGGGTGTTGTTAGAGAAAAGACATAATGCTGATAGTACTTGTAGCTAAGAGTAACAAGATGTAGCTCATTCTCTTTGTAATCAAGAAAAAAGTATCATGTTGACATGCCTATTCTACGTGGTATTTCGCCATTTTGTTCTTGCATTAGAAGAGAAAATAAAGAAAAATACAAATAAGTTTCCTGTTTTAGATCTCATATGTTAAAACACGTCCTGTTTCATACTGTCACGCCATATTTCCTTATCGAGAAAAATGTTGAGTGATTAAATTGTTTAGGCAATATATACAAAATGGCTGTAATATCAGCGAAAAATTTCAGGTAATTTGTATTGTTATGGTCGAGTTACATTGCAAGCGTACATTAACCAAGTTGTTTCTTCGGAAGCGACCTTAATCACAAGCATCTTGTATTTTACATCGAGTGGGAAAAGCGAGCTGTGTTGCAAGTCAGCAGTGTTTTTCGGAAGCGCGCTGACTGTTTGAGAGGAGGCCCTTTTCCTCCAGTGAGCTTCATAGTACGATTCTGTAGACATTTAGGCTTCACGAATTAGGCCACCAGAAATAGCCGACAAATTATAGGAGGATAGTTACACTGGATATCAGACACGAATTTTGTTTCTCTGGTACCTGAGATACCTGCATATAGTAAGGAGGTGTAAGTATTTTAAAGCACGAGGGAAAGTGAAAAGGTTTTGATAGTCAAAGAAAAGTGAAATGATTTTGATTCGTTTAGCATTCTGAGAAATATCCTTCAGTGAAGTAAATTAAATGTAACCATAACTTCCAGAATAGTTTTGTTCCTGCATATTTTAAAATGAAAGATGTCGTTAGTGTTTAGCCAAGTCACATACTGAGATACGCGCGTCATTACTAAGTGTATAGTATTGCGGGTAAATTTATTTTGATATGGACAACGGTTATTTATCCATGGCTACAGGAAGTTTACAACAAGTCTCTGAGGCGCAGCAATATATATTGACGCTTAGGACTCTGTAAGATTCGTCTGAGTGGCTTTGACGCCTTGCCGAATGCGTTCCAACGTTGGGAGTGTGCCATCTGGCTTTGCAGATCGTGTAAATTACACACAAATCTGGGAATTAAAAAAGACTTTTCCATGCACCAGTCGATATGTGGAGGTATTCAAAACAACAGTGGTTAACTGTCTGACCAGTCTGTTTCATATTTGAAGTAATTTCGGAAATATTTAAAATTCGTCAAACCAAACTATAATTTTCCGTTATATTCAGCATTCACACATTTCATTATGATTTTCTAAGTGGGTCATATTATGACAAACTCGATATTGAACTACCAAAATAGTTAATTAAACAATACTTTGTTTAATAGCACAAATTACTTTATGTTCTCAGCTCACAAAAATTAATTTTTTCTGTTTCTTTAACATTATTATTTTGGTCTGTTATGCTGGTTGAGACGATATTGGAATGAATGCGACATGTGTAAGAAATTCGGAATAACTACGTGTGAGAGCCTTTGGAAATCTGATAACGCAACAGTCACATAGATGGGGGAAAAATGTTAATTTCCCAGTTTATGGTATTGTAGGAATATAAAACTTACTTCAGTTCTTCGTAAAATTAAGGACCGGGTAATTTTTTTCTTTAATTTTCGGGAATGTGTTATTTTGTAATTGCATCTAAACTAAAAATAAAATGTCATGTGGTTAGGGCCTCCCGTCGGATAGACTGTTCGCCAGGTGCTAGTCTTTCGAGTTGACGCCACTTCGGCGACCTGCGCGTCGATGGGGATGAAATGGTGAAGATTAGTACAGCACAACACCCAATCACTGAGCGGAGAAAATCTCCGACCCAGACGGAAATCGAACCCGGGTCCTTTGGATTGACAGTCTGTCCCGCTGACCACTTTTTTTCATTTTGTTCGATGTAGGTCGTTGAGTTTGGTGTAGGCGGACGTAACAAGACATGCGTTCAAGTTGATCGTTGATTCGTTTACTCAGTTTTTTTTATTACAGAGGCCAAGTAGCCTTCTGACCGAACACGTTGAGCTACCGTTCGGCACCACTCAGCAACCGGGGGCGGAAACATCTAAACTAAAAAAAGGTATTGGTCGAAAGAGGGAGAGCAACAGGTTACGTGAAAGGAAATATGAAGCACATTGGCTACTCTACTAAGTGGGCAATGAGAGAAGAAATCTTTCGCATGCTTTGGTACTGGGTGAGAAGTTTCGCACTTTAGCTGCCTTAAGCTCTTTTGACAAGGGGTCACGTAGCCTGGAGCTCTGAGCATTTTCTTTAAAACTGAGTAACAGTGATTCTTTCTTTCTTTTTGTAATATTAGTAATTTTCGCCTCACAAACATTAATATACGCTCAATAGTAAACGCCTGATGGCCTAAGTTATCGAACAATTGTAAAGTAAAAGAAATGAACCATCGCATAGCAGCGACAGAGTCTATTCTTTATGTTTGCCGTTCTTGCGCGGTGCCTGTAAATCTCTATGTACATGTATCGATTAATGGTATAAAAAAGAACTCTGTTGTTTCAAGACAAATGAGGCATTTGGCGCCTCACCTTATACTGTTTGTATTCTATGAAAGGCGGATGCGGACTTGCTGCGTTCCGCAACTGTATATTATATTGTATGTGAAAGTATTGAGTGAATATGCTGTTATTTTTTTTCAATCAGAAAACAAGTACTTTCTTGTAACTGATTACGAACAGACAGCATCAAGAGGCCATTTTGACTGTTATGTATAAAGTATTTAACCACAATGGTCATCTATTGTAATTTAATATGAAAAGTTCATCAACAGAAATTACGATCACGCTGATGGGCCGAACGCTGCAGGAGGCAGAAGGAACATTATCGTTTTCCTATTATTTCTGAGCCAATTTTTTTTCAATTGTGTAGTGTCGCATTTCTTTTAAAGTCCATAAATCTTCTGGTCCCTTAGTATTGTTCCGGATATGACTACATCGCGAATATAAAAATGCACAGAAATGATAATGTTTCTCTTATTCAGGTATTTAATGCTCAACGCATGTTATTACAATAGTGTAATCAATCCCTGATTCTGTTGCCAAGTGGCCCACCAAAATATTAACTTTTTCGACATTTTTTCAAAAAAAAACCAATTCTTTTTCCTTTTGCCCCCCCCCCCCCCCCCTGCAAGAGCAACGCTACATTTTGGAGGATATAAATTCTGTGCGGCAAGTCGTGTAGCCATACCTACGAACTTTCATATCCGAAAAGTGACGATCTGCATAGTATTTTAGCGAACATTCAAAACTGTTATAAACTTTTTTGTCTGCAAACTGTAATTAACTGACGAAAAGTGCCATTCTTTCAGTATCAGGTTTGATTGAAAAACTTAAACTGGCTACTAGAAGAGAAACTGTTATCAGCTTGTGGTGGTTTATTTCGGCTTATTTACGAGGGCTATTCGGAAAATAACGTCCGATCAGTCGCGAGATGGAAACCACTTTGAAAATCAAAAATGTTTTATTTGCCACAACTAGTTACATCTTCCGGCTACTTCACTTCAAAGTTGTGCTCTCACTTAGATATTTTTCGTAGTGTTGTACCATCCATCCAACACCCTAGTCACAGAAAGCGACCACCTGTGCTTTCTGACAATTCTCTACGCCCGTCTACAGCTCGTGGTCTATGCCCAAATGTTGTCTTCGTAGCCAGCGGTTCTTGTTAGCAGAGATGAAATTTAAGGGGTGCCATTTACGGGGTGTAATGTGGGTGATTAAACATCCCCCACCGAAAACGCTGCAAGAGCGTCTTCGTTGCCAGTGCAGAGTGCAGCCGAGAATTGTCACGAAGAAGGAGGCGTATGAGCGTTACATTAGACTGCATGACATCAGGCGGAATCTCTCACCAGACCCTCATACTTGGCGGAAGACTATCGCTCTCGGAGTCTTTAAGTGCGCACTGTGGGCTCAGGACTATACTACAGGCCATTAAAATTGCTACACCAAGAAGAAATGCAGTTGATAAACGGGTATTAATTGGACAAATATATTATACTAGAACTGACATGTGATTACATTTTGACGCAATATGGGTGCATAGATCCTGAGGAATCAGTACCCAGAACAAGCACGTCTGGCCGTAATAACTGCCTTGATACTCCTGGACATTGAGTCAAACAGAACTTGGATGGCGCGTACAGGTACAGCTGCCCATGCAGCTTCAACACGATACCACAGTTCATCAAGAATAGTGACTGGCGTATTGTGACGAGCCAGTTACTCGGCCACCATTGACCATGTAAGACGTATGCGTTGCCGGCGATGGGCGAGGCATGGCAGAGTCTCTGACCAGAGAGTAGTAGTTAGTTAGTTGTTGCTTGTCGCGAGTCGGCGTCAGTCGGTTTTAGTAGTCAGTCGGCTTTAGTCTTCTGTCCGTGCTAGTAAGCAGTAGTCTCGAGTCGACAGTAGTCTTGAGTCGGCAGTAGTCGGCGGGAGTCGGCGCGTGTCGGCTGTCTGCTCTGCTCGGGACTCTGGTCAGGATTCTGGAGGATGAGTATTATTGTAGAAGGTAAAGAAGCAGCCTTGCGCACATCTAGTAATGTATATTAATTGTCATTTAATATCTTTAAAAAAATGCCCCAATAATAATTTTTATAATATAGAGTAACTTTTTTAAAGAAAAGCATTCATTTCAATTTAAAGAATATTTCCAATACATGATCATTCCTTCCAAGAATCAGAAAAAAATATATGCCAGCATTGTACGAAGCTGTGTCGAAAAATTTCTACATAAGAACAGATATATTTGCAGTTTTTATTAAGGTAAGAATTTTTCTTTTTTTTTAATTCAGAATACAGAGCCGAAGGGCAGCGCTGCTGTCCTCATAAAATTTACCAGGTTACTAATATTTTTTATTATTTTTGTGTTAAGGATTTTTTTTGTTTCGAACTTAACATTAAATGAGAAAAGAATTTTGTGGGAACATTAAATGTGAATGCATTTCTGCACACAGATTATAAACGGGAGTCAATTTTGTTCTGAGGTTACAGTATTAACAAATTCATTTAATTATTATTTTTGTGGTGAGTTTACGCTTGGTTCATGGTTCATACATTTATAAAATATTTTTGTGGGCAGTTTACGCTCGGTCCATTTTCATTATTATTTTTCTGTTGGGAGGTTACACTTGGTACATTTATTTTCATTAATATTTTTCTGCGAGGAGGTTACACTTGGCGACATCCGGCCAGGATCGTATTTCTTTGTGAATCTTCTGAGAAGTAGTCATATATCTGCTCTTATTTACTTAAACGTAGTTTGCATCTGGCGCAACGCATTCACTAATTTGTCACTCTTTCTTTCACAGATCATCGGCAATTTGTTGCTCTTTGTTGTAATTGTGTTTGTTGCATTTTGCATTGTCCTTGTTTCTTTTGTACTTAATTCTGATTTGTGACAAATGCCGCGAAAAACTGTTAACAGTACATCGCGATGTGTAATGAGTGAAATAGCCGACTCGAATAATTTGACCGATAGTATTTGCGACACACAGTGTAATGATGACAATCCTCCATTTATAGACAATCAGTGCGTACCGACCACTAATATTAATTTTGATCCTAGTAATGAGCAAATAAATTCAATTGTGTCGTCTGTTAATTTAACGACAATGGATGACGCGGCACGTTCTGTTACAATGAACGCTGCCCAGCTTGACACACCCGGTTTGCAAAATTTAAGTAATGAACAGATAATTATTTCTAACGAAAATGAACAGTGTACTCAAAGTACGACAGATTTATTTGATTCCGAGGTAGTGACTAACAGTGCACATGCGATTGGGAAACCTTTTCGAGAATCACAGAATGACCAAATGGTTACAGAAAACGTGACAAATGCAGATACACCAGCACACAGCATAGAAAATAGAGTTGCCGATTTTGGCGTGGATCAAATTATGGCAGTATTGCTACAGTTTAAGAATGAAAATTTCAAACAACTTAATGAAAAACAAGACAACCTTAATGAAAATTTTAAACAACTTAATGAAAAACAAGAAACCTTAATGAAAACTTCAAACAACTTAGTGAACAGAACAAACAACTTAATGAAAAACATGACACCCTTAATGAAAAATTAGACAACAACTCCAGACAGCTTAGCGAACAGATTACAGCCGTTGCTGCGCAATGTCATGATACTAAGGAACAATTACGTGAGGAAATTAAGGCTTGTGCTAGGAAAAGTAGTGAAGAAATTAGATCTGTTGCTCAAGAATTAAGGGATATGCGAACAGCTACAACAGAATCACTTAGAGACGAAATTAGTGCAGTCGGTAAACAATGCTCTGAAAACGCAACTCAGTTACACGACGAGTTTAAATTAATGTCAGCAGAACTTTCGCGCACACTGGATGCAAAAGCAGACGCGAAATTCGACCAACAGAACAGCCAAATTGACGAACGTTTTAATCATCACCTACAAAACAGTGAAACGCGTTACCGTAAATTCATACAGGAACAAAATAAAGTAAAACGACAGGTCATGGAAAGAATTACCGCACAGAGACAGGAAGATAAACGCAAATTGTTTACGAAAGCGAAAACATACGTATACAATAATATTGCTACAGTATCAGACGAAATTAATACAATCAAACAGTTGAACACCGAATTGCGTGATGAAATTTCCGATCTCAAATCAAAAACAGATACACACACAGTAGACTTTCAGACAATGACCGACAAACTCGAACAATTAGAACTAATACAGGATTCCGATGCCATCAAAGCAGACATTAAAAAATTGAACGAAACCACACGTAAAATACAAAAACAAATTAATGCTTGTGACACTAAAAACGATGATCAGGTAAAAATACTGACTGAAAAATATGATGAATTGGCCAGTCGTATTGACGTTATTGAAAGTAATAATGACAGCAAATCAGACGATACTTCACCGATTTCGTTTAATCAAACACCCGAATTCCAAAATTTACAGCAGACGATCATTGAGATAGATTCGTCCAATAATACATTACGTAGAAAATTGTCAACTTTACAGCAAGAGGTAACAGAGATGAAAAATGTTTCAGCGTTTAACACATCACAGCAGACGCCACTTTGCGAATATTTGTCAGACTCACACAGCCAGTATAATTTAGGTAATTTACAGAGAGTACGTGAGTTAGATTCCGAACAGTCACAGACAAATAGATTCTCATACAATCGTGAACCTGTTCAAACATACAGAGATGATAATTTTGATTACAAACATTTACTATCAGTGAGAAAATTTAAAGTATTTAAAAATGACAGAACACAGATCCACCCCTTGGATTGGATGCAACAATTTAGCTTTGCTTTTCCACCGACTTGGCCCGTAACACACAAACTTGAATTTATTTGCAGTTTTTTGGAAGGCGAACCGGCAACTCGTATGAGACCGATCGCGAGACAATGCTACTCGGTAGAAGAATTTCAGAATGCTTTTATGTCAGCATATTGGTCGAAGACGACAGCGCGGAATTAAGGATCAACTAATTAGTTTACCGAATTATGAGAACTCGAATTTTTCCACTGTCACGCAATTTTTTGAACACATGGTCCAACAAAACCAGTACTTAAGTGAACCATACAGTGAATCTGCACTTATTCAATTATGCATTTCTAAATTACCACGATCATTAAGAGTGTCACTTTTAACGGGTCAGCAGAAAGAAAATATTTCGGCATTCAGAGATCTGTTACAGCTTTTGGAAGTGCAGCAATCGGATTATTCCTTCATAAACAAAAATTTTTCATATAATAACCAAGGTCAACAAACATACAGCAATTACGATCAGCCACGCAATTTCAATAGTAAAGGCAATAGACGCTTCAGGAACGACAACCATCAGAACTTTAATAACAGACAAAATGTTAATTATGAATATCGTCAAAATTATCAGCAACAGGAACCACATTTTGGTAACAATAGACGTTTTTCACTGCAACAGCATGAAAGCCAACCGGTTAGCATACCTAACCAACAATGTAATGTACAAGGTCAACCAAGCTTTAATGTTTCTCCGAGTGCACGTATAGCATCAGCTCCAACAAATAGTAACGCACAGCAACAAGGAAATCAGTACGTACAGAAAACACACTATTTCAATTCTTATCGCAATGCACCGTATAGAAATGACTATCATGACAGACGTAAAAATAATGAGCACAATTTTCAGTGTACGTTTAATAACAGTCGGTCTTATCAGCAGAAAGAACATCAGCAACAACATATTATCATGAATGAACCAGACAGTAGATATCATCCCGAACGTAATACGTCAGGTAGAAATAACAGAACAGTACAAATAGTCGAAATGCCACAGCAACCTCCCGAAAATAATAGCACATCAGATAGAATTTGACTAAATACAGTACAGGTTGCATCTTCCAGTAGCGCAAGCAATACTTTTGACACAGAAAATCTTGTTCATGAAAATGTTATTACTTTTGGCGACATCAGAGACACTCTTTTGCAGGAAAGACCAGTTATTCAAAAAACCATTTCACACCCTGTCATTGAAATAAAAATTGGATCATCGAAGTTTTCAGCAGTAATCGATTCTGGATCTCCTATGTCAGTCATAAATGAGGAAACTTTCAACGAATGTAGCAAAGAGAATACTTACGTTACCATTAGGCAAAACGAAAGTAAAAGGAGCAGTATCTGGTAAAGGAGTAGATGTTAAGTTACAGACAAATTTATCATTTTGTATTGCAGGTCATACATTTCACTCAAATTTTTGGATTGTTCCCTTATTGACAACAGACGTTATTTTAGGAACGAATTTTGTGGTACAACACGACGCAATTATTGACTTTCAAAATTCCTATTTAATGTTAAAGGATGAAAATGTACAGCTGACTTTAGAATTTCAGCACTCTTTATCTGCAGAAGAACAAACAATTAATCGTACAGAGGTCATTTCCGCATCACGTAACTTAGACTATCATTCCACATTGTTCACAGATACGTACGTACACAACTATAATACTCGAAGCCGACTATGACGTTATACAAATGATTACTGATAAAATTAAAGAGAGCAGTGCAAATACAGACGACGAACGTTCAGAGCTACGCAAAATTCTTTTACAGCAAGCTCCAGTTTTTGACAACGTCCCTGGTACTATGTCCGGTTTTATGTATGAATTTCAAGTTAAACAGCAAGACACATTTAAAGCCAAACATTATCCCATTCCTTATATTCACACAGAACAAGTTAAGAAAGAATTGCAAGCTATGCTTGACCAAGGTATTACTGAACCGGCAGTTAGTCCGTACATAAACCCGCTCCATATTATTAAGAAAAAGGATGGTTCACTTCGCGTCGTACTTGATTCGCGTCACATCAATGACATTATTATTAATGAAACAGATCGCCCACAGACACTAGAAGAACTTCTACAGAAATTTCATCGTACTGCTATTTATTCCACACTGGATTTGAAATCGGGATTTTGGCAAATTCAACTCCATCCGAACTGCAGAAAGTACACGGCTTTTCTCTGTTTTGGTGACTGTTATCAATTTTGTAAATCACCATTCGCTTTAACTATTTCTTCAGCAGCTTTTATTCGCGGTTTGAATACAATACTTCCGACAGAACTTAAACACAGAATCGCAACGTATGTAGACGACATTCTTATTGCAGAAGCTAACTGGTCTGAACACAATCTGATTCTTGAACAACTGTTGCAAACTTTTCGTGCACAAGGACTCACAGTTAATCTCAGTAAATCGCACTTTGGTAAAACTTCTATAAAATTTCTTGGACATGTAATTTCAGCAGAGGGCATTACGCCTGACCCGGAAAAACTTCAAGCTTTACGTGACATTACTGTTCCTACGACGAAGAAACAACTACGCAGCTTTTTGGGTTTAATTAACTTTTTTCGTAAATTTATTCATTACTCTGCTTTAGACACCCCTAGATTATGTCAATTGACAGGTAAAAAACACTATTTGGTCCTGGGATAAGGAAGCACATTGTGAATTTATGAACCTGAAACATGCTTTGTTGAACGCACCACTTTTATCGCACCCAGATCTTACTAGAAATTTTTCCATTGCCACCGACAGTTCTAACACCGCTTTAGGCGTACACATTTTTCGGGAAATTGAAGATGGTTCTACAGTAATAAAAACATAGCCTTTGCGAGTCGCATTCTGTCACCTGCTGAATGTAATTATTCTGTTACTGAACTTGAAACATTATGTGTTGTACGGGCATTTACGAGATTTCGGCATTTCCTTTATGGAAGACACATCACCGTTTACACAGACCATGGAGCTATACAGTTTTTACTTTCGGCTAAATTTACACACGACAGATTAAGCAGATGGAAACTTTATTTAAAGGAATTTAATTTTACAATTGTTCACATTCCCGGTACACAAAATATTGTAGCAGACGCACTATCCTGTTCTCTTAGCAACAATCAGCAAGACATCGCAACCAACTTCTGCAAAGCAAATTTCGGCGTCATGTACATTCAACAAGTTGCATTTGAAAATTTCATTTCGTCGTCATTACAAGACATAGCACAAGAGCAGAATAAAGACAACGTGTGGAAAGAAATTAAACACCTTTGGCAAGATAGGAATAATGTTACCATTAGAAACCATTACACTGTACGCAATAATATTCTGTTTCGCCGCTCTCACCCTGACAGCAACAATTGGTTATTATGCATTCCTGACGAACTTGTTAACAAATTAATCTGGTATACTCATTTAAGTTACGCACATTACGGAGCCAGAAAATGTTTTCTTATACTGAGACAGAACTGTTATTTTGCCAACATGGAGAAACGTATACGACGAGTTTTAGCGTCATGTAAAATCTGCCAGAAAGCTAAATCAGACACGACTTCACATGTTCCTCCGTTACATCCTATTGTCCGATTAAATTGAGACATATGGCCGCTGTAGACATTTTTGGTCCGATTCCCAGAACTAATAGAGGTTTTTGCTACATCTTTGTCGCTGTTAAACTAACTTCAAAATTTGTTACCTTCACTCCGTTACGCAAAGCTACTGCTAAAACTGTTTCGAAAGCATTTGTGAAACATTTTCTATTTCATGTAGGGCATGTGTTGAAAGTAATTTCCGACAATGGATCACAGTTTCGATCTGCTATATGGACACGTATGTTGCGAGCTAGAAACATTTCTCCGATCTATATATCCAGGTACCATGCTTCTTCGAACCCTTGTGAACGATTAATGAAAGAAATTGGTAAACTGTGTAGAATATACTGCCATAAAAGACATATTGATTGGGACACACACATACTCTCATTCCAGGATGTAATTAATTCCATACCAAATGATCTACTATGCTATCTCCGTCTGTTTTACTGAAAAATGTTGAACTACCTAACAAAATTAAAGAATTAGTAACCTTTCCTACATCTCGTCGACTACGACACCATGAAATAATTGACATTGCGCTGAACAATATCAAACGTGCTGCAGAGCGCCGGAGAAGACAGCAAAATCGGGTTTGTATACGCCGTGACTTTCACATAGGACAGAAGATATTAGTACGTACACACTATTTATCCAACAGAGGAAAGAGTAGATGCAGTAAATTTGAGCTTCTATACGCAGGTCCATATCGAATTCGCAGCATTCCTCAACCCGATGTAGTACCCGCCGAAACTTTGAGAACCAGAAAAACCAAAGGGAACCACCACGCCTCCAACGTCAAACCTTTTATTCAATGAACATACTTTATGATTTATCACACTGTAATGCCATTTCCTAATTTTTTTTATGACCACTTATGCAATTATATTCAAATGAACACTTACTGATGATTATCGTATTTTTCTTGGCAAGTGCCCGGCAAGGTAAGGTTAGCAGGTTGCTTTTCTTGTCGTTACACATCAGACCGTGCATATTTTCCAGATGAACTTACACATTTTATGACCACTTATGCAATTATATTTATTTGACTACTTACTGATGATTATCGTATTTTTTCTTGGCAAGTGTCCGGCAAGGTAAGGTTAGCAGGTCGCTTTTCTTGTCGTTACACATTAGACCGTGCACATTTTTCCAGATAAACTTACGTATCTTATGAATAATTATGCAATTCTATCTAGTGACATATTAATTTTATTAAATTCTCTCTCCATTAAAGTCTTCAATTCTCGCCTCTATTAACTACACAACATACAAGCTGAACACAAAGGAGGTCACTTTTCTTGTCGTTATATATTAGACCGTGTACATTTTCCATTTTTTATGTATGTATGATTGTTTTACTGTTTTGTTTGTATGCACTACGAAATATTTAAGATATAACAAACACCAGTTGACTTTGACATTTTGCCTTATGATATCTCAACATCGTCACTATTTTACACTTTTTTTTTTTTTGCTGCTACATTGTGATACTCTGTACATTTTTGCACCTGCGCACTGTCTATGTTTTTGACATATTACGTTTTCTGTCATGCTATGCTGTATGCTCAATTATGTTACTATAAACCAGTTTTTATTTAGTGGGTATATGATTTAAATGCAAGACATTAATCTTTGTTCATCATTTTCAGAAAGCAATAACGTGTAAAAGAAATAAATTAAACAAAAATGGGAATTTCACCTTCGGAATGAACGAAAGAAGATGAAATACCTCGTCACGAAGACTAAATGGATCAGAATTAACAAGCATTAACAAGAATATACTATACACATCGTAGAATAGCAGTCTTAACTAATTTTTTCTTCCAGAATACGAGGCGATTGATGCAGGCTGTCAGACAGAACTACACATCTTAGTTTTAGTGATGAAATATGCTAGAAATAAGGAATAGTTGTATAATGAATAATGAAGTGACTTTTTTGCAGATGATAATGAATGGTGATGAATAATGATGCTGAATATGCTAATATGGATAATGAAGTTTTTCTTTACAGATGATGATAATAATGGAGTTATAGTGATATGAATTATGAAGTTTTTCTTTGCAGGTAATGAAGTTTTTCTTTGAGATGAAAATAATGATGAAGTTTATATATTTACTGTTAGTTAAGAGATGCTATGTAGTTATTTAAGTATTTGTTGCAGTTCGTTTTGACAGTATGCTTTATGTCGCATGGTATGATGACTGAAGGGTTTGGAAAGGACAGCTAGAGAACATATATATTTTATACAAATTTCACTACCTGTTAATTCGAAGTTCACTACTTATCAGCATAATATGCGTTTCTTCTTTCAGTTTAATAATCCATTTTGTATTTTTTGCAGGAGAAATTATTCTTGAAATTAATGTGCTGTAAGCAGTTGGTCATTAAACCTGTGTCATTTATGAATGTGATCACATATACTCTACTTGTTTCATAACCTTGCTACAGCTGACTCATGACGAATAACGTTACACATCTTCATTTGCAGCAATAACTCAAAAGCAAATATTGTTATGCCCCAGTAATTAATTATCGATCCCAACGCAATGCATTGCTAGCACAAAAAAAAGAAAAAAGAAAATGTATTACCAGTCCCAAATAATGCTACCAGTTTAAGAGAGTTCTGAGTAATACTGAATAATGTTTTCTAGTCACAGACCTTGAATAATAGTTACAGTATGTTACATTTTCAATATGTCTTATAGTACTGGAGTGATCAGTTCTGAGTAATACTGAATGATGCTTTGTAATAATGCATAAATACTATGCCCATAATTTCTGTAAATAATATTTTGTTATACTCTATAAATGCTATGCCAATAATTGACTCTCATTTTGAATGATAACTTCTGAATAATACTTAATAAGGTTTTATAAAAATATAAGAATACTTTGTAACTGGCCAATGAGTGCCAATAATTATTTTAAATATGTCGTATGTCACTTGCTATATGTTTTGTAACTGGACAATGAGTGCCAATGATTACTATAACTAAGTGAATTATGTTAATACTATGCCATTCATTAGCTCCTGTTTTGAATGATGACTTCTGATGGTTTGTAACTGGTCAATGAGTGCCAATGTTCTCTGTAAACAGGTAATTTATGAACATTATTCTGTAATACTTCATACATGGTACAGAAATGTTCAGTAACTGGGCGATGAGTGCCACCAATTACTCAAATCAGTTGTTAGACTAGTGTAATTCTCAATGAAGACTAGTATGTGACTTAATGTCCTTCACCTTCTGACCTAATTACCAGAAATTACTGCAATATCCGTTTGTCCTGTCTATCCTCATGATCATGGAGCACTATATTTGGTTTTTGCACTAATTCTACGTTGGTGTACCTTACAAGAATATGGTGTTGACACGACATGCTGTCCACCACCTTGAGCGATGGAGATGTTATTATGGTCCCACTGTTTGGTGTACCTAATGTACTACCAAAATGATAACATGGAATATTATTACGACATTTCAGTGTCTTGGCTACACTGATTAATACTTCAAGGAAAAGAACTTCAGATTGTATCACTTGGTGTTGTACTTCTGTAGAAAGATATGGACTTTCAGTGCAGCTGCGTGCAACCTAATGTGCTACAACCATGATGCAATCCTTCCCATTCCTTTCCTAGTTCTTGTAAAATGGTAAACACTTATACAATGCGTTTAAATTCTTGTAAAATGATAAAGACATATACAGTGCGTGTGCACTTCATTTCATTTGTTAACAAGATCAGTTGTCCTAAATATGCTAAAGACTTATACAGTGCGTGTGCGTTTTATTTCACTCCGTGGTATGTTATGTAAAAATGCTAAAGACTTATACAGTGCGTGTGCACTTTATTTCACTCCATGATATGTTATGTAAAAATGCTAAAGACTTCTACAGTGCATGTGCACTTTATTTCACTCCTTGATATGTTTATTTGTTGTAAAAATGCTGAAGAGTTCTACAGCGCGGGTGCACTTTATGTCATTTGTTAATATGATTTCTACTCATTCCGTATACATTTTGTGATTTGCTGATATGTTCTGAACTACAGTGCGTGTGCACTTTTGTCATTTGTCAATATGATTTGTACTCATTGCCTATACATTTGTGATTTCCTGATATGTTTAGTACTAAAGTGCGTGTGCACTTTTGCCATTTGTTAATATGTTTTGTTCAAATGGCTCTGAGCACTATGGGACTCAACTGCTGTGGTCATCAGTCCCCTAGAACTTAGAAATACTTAAACCTAACTAACCTAAGGACATCACACACATCCATGCCCGAGGCAGGATTCGAGCCTGCGACCATAGCAGTCGCACGGTTCCGGACTGCGCGCCTAGAACCGCGAGACAACCGCGGCCGGCAATATGTTTTGTACTCATTGTGTATACATTTTGTCATTGCCTGATATATTCTGTACTCAGTGCATGTGCACTATATTTTATTTCATGTTCTGCACATATATATATGTATATATATATATATATGTATATATTCTGTGATTGTAAAGTTAGTTAATTAAGAAAAATTTGTTGCTCATGGCAAGTCCAATTGATTCACCATCGCTGCCAAATTTTTGCCCCCCCCAGTGGAGGCGATTTTTGCCGGCGATGGGCGAGGCATGGCAGAGTCTCTGACCAGAGAGTAGTAGGTAGTTAGTTGTTGCTTGTCGCGAGTCGGCGTCAGTCCGTTTTAGTAGTCAGTCGGCTTTAGTCTTCTGTCCGTGCTAGTAAGCAGTAGTCTCGAGTCGACAGTAGTCTTGAGTCGGAAGTAGTCGGCGGGAGTCGGCGCGTGTCGGCTGTCTGCTCTGCTCGGGACTCTGGTCAGGATTCTGGAGGATGAGTATTGTTGTAGAAGGTAAAGAAGGAGCCTTGCGCACATCTAGTAATGTATATTAATTGTCATTTAATATCTTTAAAAAAATGCCCCAATAATAATTTTTATAATATAGAGTAACTTTTTTAAAGAAAAGCATTCATTTCAATTTAAAGAATATTTCCAATACATGATCATTCCTTCCAAGAATCAGAAAAAAATATACGCCAGCATTGCACGAAGCTGTGTCGAAAAATTTCTACATAAGAGCAGATATATTTGCAGTTTTTATTAAGGTAAGAATTTTTCCTTTTTTTTATATTCAGAATACAGGGCCGAAGGGCAGCGCTGCTGTCCTCATAAAATTTACCAGGTTACTAATATTTTTTATTATTTTTGTGTTAAGGAATTTTTTTGTTTCGAACTTAACATTAAATGAGAAAAGAATTTTGTGGGAACATTAAATGTGAATGCATTTCTGCACACAGATTATAAACGAGAGCCAATTTTGTTCTGAGGTTACAGTATTAACAAATTAATTTAATTATTATTTTTGTGGGGAGTTTACGCTTGGTTCATGGTTCATATATTTATAAAATATTTTTGTGGGAAGTTTACGCTTGGTCCATTTTCATTATTAATTTTCTGTTGGGAGGTTACACTTGGTACATTTATTTTCATTAATATTTTTCTGCGGGGAGGTTACAACCATACGTTTTCAATTGGTGAGAGATCTGGAGAATGTGCTGACCAGGTCAGCAGTCGAACATTTTCTGTATCCAGAAAGGCCCGTACTGGACCTGCAACATGCGGTCGTGCATTATCCTGCTGAAATGCAGGGCTTCGCAGGGATCGAAAGAAGGGTGGAGCCACGGGTCTTGACACATCCGAAATGTAACGTCCACTGTTCACAGTGCCGTCAATGTGAACAAGAAGTGACCGAGACGTGTAACCAATGGCACCTCATACCATCACGCCGGTTGATACGCCAGTGTGGCGATGACGAATACACGCTACCAATGTGCGTTCACCGCGATGTCCTTAAACACGGATGCGGCTATCATGATGCTGTAAACAGCACATAGATTCATCCGAAAAAATGACTTTTTGCCATTCGTGCATCCAGGTTCGTCGTTGAGTACAACATCGCAGGCACTCGTGTCTCTGATGCAGCGTCAACGGTAAGCGCAGCCACGGTCTCCGAGCTAATAGTCCACGCTGCTGCAAACGTCGTCGAACGCTTCGTGCAGATGGTTGGTGTGTTGCAAACGTCCCCATCTGTTGATTCAGGGATCGAGACGTGGCTGAACGATCCGTTACAGTCATGCGGATAAGATGCGTGTCATCTCGACTGCTAGTGATACGAGGCCGTTGGGATCCAGCACGGGTTCCGTATTACCCTCCTGAACCCACCGATTCCATATTCTGCCAACAGTCACTGGATGTCGACCAACGCGAGCAGCAATGTCGCGATATGATAAACCGCAATCGCGAAAGGCTACAATCCGACCTTTATCAAAGTCGGAAACGCGATGGTACGCATTTCTCCTCCTTACACGAGGCATCACAACAACGTTTCACCAGGCAACGCCGGTCAACTGCTGATTGTGTATGAGAAATCGGTTGGAAACTTTCCTCATGTCAGCACGTTGTAGGTGTCGCCGCCGGCGTCAACCTTGTGTGAATGCTCTGAAAGGCTTATCATTTGCATATCAGAAAACCTTATTCCTGCCGGTTAAATTTCGCATCTTTAGCACGTCATCTTCGTGGTGTAGCAATTTTAATGGCCAGTAGTGTAAAAAGAGCGGCGTGAAGCAATCGACTGGCATACTAGAGACACTGCCAGACACATTTGTGTAAGGCTTCATCGGATTTTCACTGTGGTTTCCATTTCGCACGAGGTCCGATCTAACTTTCCGAATAGCTCGCATACAACAAATTGTCAACAAAGGTTTTTCGGAATGCGAAAACGAGGGATTTGAAGTTGGCATTGTAGAAACACGTACCCTGTCGATTGGATTTGAAACTCCTCAGAGTTTTACGTTGTCTGCGAATGAGGAAAGTTTTGGCTGGATGGGTATTTCGCCGACCTCTGAATATGGCAATTGAGGGCTGGGATTTGCAGTGGCTGGGTGGCGGACCGGGACAACTGCGGCGTCCCCTCGGTGGCTGAGCAGCGCCGCGCGGCCCATCAAAGTTTGATGTCCGGAGGCCCTCCGGAGGTCAGCGAGCAACAGGTGCCTCAGCAGCCCCCAGCGGCGCTGCCCCACGTCAGCCCTGCGGCGCGCCGGCGCCCGCCACGTGGGCCAATGGCGAGCGCGCACGACACTGGGCCAGCGCGCAATCGATGGCCGCCTAACGATCCGATTCGGCAGTCCGGAGCCACTCACTGACGTGTCCGTCACACTCCCGGCTCCGTAATTTCAATAATACACGAGCCGGCCGTTCCGCGACGCTGCAACCGATGAATTCTCTTTCCCGAGTCAAACTTTTACGCTATTTCCGTAATGACAAGGCGGCGCCCGCGCATGTGTCCATTATAGCTGAGGCGCACATTACGACAGCTCCGCGCTCAATCTCCTCTGATGCAATTTAAAAGGGGTGGAAATCATCCCACCGTCTCACAAAGTGGCACCAAAGCGATGACGTGGATCAAATACCACACAAAAATCTTTTCTTCACAAACGGATAATGAAATGAAAATGTTTCTTTAAAGTCGGTACCGCCATTAGACTGTTTTTTATTTGCAATGTTACATTTACACGATAATGATTTCGGCTTTAAAGTGTCATTATCAAGTCTTTTAATGTTATGCAGTGCATAAGATGGCATAATGTGGTATTTAAAATACAGTATTAGACACATAGTGTAAGGGTCAATATTTCTGGTAAAACAAAGCAGTAGGCCCTGTATAACATTAGAACACTTGATAATGGCACTTTAAAGCCGAAATCATGATCGTGTAGCCGGCCGCGGTGGCCAAGTGGTTCTAGGCGCTTCAGTCCGGAACCGCGCGACTGCTACGGTCGCAGGTTCGAATCCTGCCTCGGGCATGGATGTGTGTGATGTCTTTAGGTTAGTTAGGTTTAAGTAGTTCTAAGTTCTAGGGGACTGATGACCATAGATGTTAAGTCCCATAGTGCTCAGAGCCATTTGAACCATGATCGTGTAAATGTAACACTGCAAATAAAAAACAGTCTGACATCTCGTGGAAATCGGGTTTTCTGCCGGATATCAGCGTCTTCCAAACACGATATTTCGACGTCATTACTTGACGTCTTCATCAGGTGTGACCCTTCTCAGGTCAAGCAATGACGTCGAAATATCGTGTTTGGAAGATGCTGATATCCGGCAGAAAACCCGATTTCCACGAGATGTCATCAAATCGCCGGGAAAGTCTAAGAAATTACAAAAAACATTCTAATGGCGGTACTTACTTTAAAGAAACATATTATGACTGTGGCCCCATATTATGAAAAAGTTATTAAATTAAAATGTGGCAATACTACGCTGCTGAACAAACTATGTCCATCTCATCTTCTGGATCATATCGTATGACAAAATGTCATTATGCAGAGCGGTAGCAAAATGTTCACTTTTAAAAATGACTTCCTATAAGTTTGACTGCTCTTTCCTAAATGTTTCCGAGACGGACAACAACTATTTAGGTTCACACACACACACACACCCACACACACACACACAAATACCGAAGTGCAATTTTCGGAAATGTTAGAATGTCAAGGGGCATGTATGTTAATGAAACTTCCTGGCAGATTAAAACTGTGTGCCGAACCGAGACTCGAACTTGGGTCCTTTGCCTTTCGCGGGCAAGTGCTCTACCAACTGAGCTACCCAAGCAAGACTCACGCCCCGTCCTCACAGCTTTACTTTCTGCCAGTACCTCGTCTCCTACCTTCCAAACTTTACGGAAGCTCTCCTGCGAATCTGAGATGGAACCGCGTACTTTTTATAACTCCATTCGATAGCTTTTGAGAAGACAACTACAGTGATACAGCGTTTAATGTTGACGTTGAAACCTGCCGTAAAAAATAGTCTAGATATGTCCTAGAATGAGAGAACACCGTGGTCGGAAACGGCATTTGGGATGCGAACACTGCCAAGCAGGCGCCTCGGGCCAGGCTGCGTTATTGTATACCGTTAAGGTAGTAGGCCTGCGCTATGATAATAAAGCTTTCTTTCCCCTTGAACCAACCTACGACCTAGATGCAGGTTCACCTACGAATGTTGTATATGGAAATATGACATAGGCTAGAATCAAACGTAGCACAAAAGGCTTAGGAAAACTATTTCACATATGTGTATTTTCCCAGATATATGTGAGCCGAAGGAGGGAAATCAACAGTTCATTATTAAAAAATAACGAGGTCTGTATTAAATATCTAAATTTCAGAAGGAAGATTTGACCTATCTTTCCCCGTAAGTGGCTGTGTGCTTCTCAAAGGTAAAATACATGCTGTTGGATAACTCTACCTAAATTATATCATACGGGATACATTCGTTGAACTAAACATTTTATTAAAATAATTTGGCGACCAGCCGTAAACAGAAAAATAAAATTTCTCTCAAGGCAACGTCGTTTCGTGTTGAACGTAGGCGCATAATGACAGTATTACCAGCTACGTGCAATACATACTGTCGACTTATTTGAGATTGCAATACAATTCCGAGCGGTTAGAAACGTCATGTCACTGATTGAGCAGCCACTCCCGCCGGGGGTTCGAGTCCACCCTCGGTCATGGGGGTGTGTGTAGTTCTTAGTATAAGTTAGTTTAAGTAGTGTGTGAGTCTAGAGACCGATGACCTCAGCAGTTTGGTCCCTTAGGAATTCACACACATTTTTGCAATGCAATTTCGTACACAAGTAAATAAAATAAACTATTTACTAACAATGATTTGGTAACCACTCAAATCGCATAACGCTAGTTCTGTTTATCCAAAAGGAAAAGAAAAAAAATTATCCTTTATTTAAGTATTTGTTCAAACTATTGACTATGGACTGAAAGGCACATTTGCTATCGCCGTTCAAACAAAAAAAGGATGAACAGATGTAATTGTAGTGGATAACATGGTAGAACATGCACTGGCGATTCGACGACACATATGTCTGGCATAGTTGGGGCTCTATCGTAGACTGTATCTTTAAGTGCTCCCCAACGAATGAGATCAGGAAGAGTCAAATCGGGGAACTCGCACGCCATTTGACAACAGAATTTCGTCTGCCCAACGTCCTGGAGAATTCTCATTCAGTATTTGCGTTTCAACACGGGACGAGTGAGATGGAAAACCCTTGTGTTGCATTCACATACACCATCGAATATCCAGTGGCATCTCTTCCAGAAGAAGCGGCGTAATGTTTGTCAGAAAGTGTGCGTACGAATTTCCATTTAGAATGTCTGAGATGAAGTAAGTTCCCGCAGTGTAATTTTCTGTGAAGCCGCACCATACGTTTACGCTCCATGGCCGTTGATGTTGCACCTGACGAGGCCATTGTGGATCTTCGGCTGACCAGTAGTGCGTGTTATGCAAATTCACATCAACGCGCTTAATAAGCGTTGCATCATCGGCAAAGAGCACACTTTGCAAAAACGTAGGGTTGTCTCTCAGTTGCTGAAGGGCAGACCGACAGAATTCTGTACGGCGTTCTAAATCACGTTTGTCGAGTGCCTGATGAAGTGACAGATGATAGAGATGGAAATTCTGTCGATACAGGATGCAAATGACAATCGTCTGACTGATTCCACATATCTTGGCAATATGTCTCCTGCCACTGTGCGGATTTATAAGCATCGTAGCCAGAACAGCTTCTTCGTGTTCTCTGTCACTTGCAGTCTTCTTTCTTGTCGTCTTTTTGACGTTCAAGCAGCCTTTACGCACTAGCGTATTAGTAATTCGTACAATTCCTGGCGCGTCGGACAATGGCGATCCGAATAAAAAGCCCTATACCGCTGTACTGTTTATTCGGCACTTCTTTTACGTGCATCATATAAAAGTAGTGTATCTAACTCCTCGTTGCTGTACACGTCTCCACGCAACGAACGTTAAAGTCGAAATGAGAAGCCTGCAGTGCAGACAAGTAAACAGGAAAATTTGTTGACATTCTGACATAGCGTAGCACCAGAGCTCAACCTGGCGGTATTTGTACAACTAGTGCCGATTCCGGCCGCTGTACTCTTAAACCGAAGGACATTTCTCAAACTTTTTACCACAGGTTTCACCATCAATATTAACAGATCCTATATCATCGCAATTGTCTTCTCAAGAGCTATCGAATGCAGTTGTAAAAAGTATACGGTTCCGTTAAAAAAAACGTACTTGCTTCAATACCTCCGTTGATATCCGTGCTAAAAACATTAGCCAAACAAAAAACATACGTGCACCTTGACGCTCTAACATTTTCCGAAAACCACGTTTCGTTTTGTGTGGCCGTTCAAGAACCAAACGAGATGTTGCATATTAGGTGACTCACACTGTATATATATTTTCATCTGACCGCTAGTTATCGGTTTGATGCAACCTGCAACACCTTCCAAAACCACATGCAAGATTTTCATTTTCTCTCGCTTAATACGCGCAAACTATTAGTCCTACAGAAAGAATGAACAGGATCTTTTCATAGGAAATTTAATTTAGTTAAATTTTATAATGTGATATGTTTTCGTTGGAAGCCACAGTTACCGAGTTATTCAAGAAAAACGCGTATGAAGATAACTTTTGTTTTTCGTCAATAATTCGAAAACTGCGACCTGTAACAAAAACGTATTCCCATACAAAATTTAACTACATTAAATTTTCTACAGAAATGTCCAGTTCAATTTTCTGTAGGATTAACAGTTTGCACGTAGCAATTGAGGAAACACGAAAATCTCGCACATGGTATATATTTGTCGGCAACACAGAATATAATATACCTTAATGACGAGGCCTTTCCTCAGAGTACCATGCTTTCATACATGTAGTATCATTATCTGCCCACGACAGCTACAGATACGAAACAGTCAGATATCTGTCTACGACGGTAGATGAATGCAAAAGAGATACCGTGATGAGTTTCTAGGATCCAACACAGACAAATCTGATGCAGCTAATCTATCCCATGGAAGCCTCTTCACCTCTGTGTAACTACTGCAACCTACATCCGTTTAAACCTGCTTACTGCAGTGGAGCCCCTGTCTCCCTTTACAGTTTTTACCCCATCCTTCCACTTCCCAAAGACACACAGTTATTAAACTGATGAGTCCTTCATGCCTGAGGAAGTTGTCCTGCTTACTGAAACATTGAAATGCACTAGGGTATGCAAAGCAGTATGAGTTTCTTAAAGTACAAAATCTCTCTAAGTCTGATAAAGTATTTACTACATATCGATTTCGAACTCTTTGAAACCGGCTGTGAAGTACTGTAAATATATGTTTAGTTGTTCTAAAGTTGTAGCCCTGAGAAACAAATGATAACGTTAAGTAACCCACAAAAGAGAAAGTATTCAATAATAGCAACAAATATTTGCAGCCGTTTATTTACACATACATATACAGTCATTAAATTACTGTGAGCGGCTTCAGACAGGATATTTTTATTGTAAAATGTAATAAAGTTTAAATGCGAACATTTGGCTTTACCGTGACTGCTACTGACGTCAAATGAAACAAGTTTACTGTTACAAGTCTGCTTATTATCTCCACAACACGTTTCGAAGCTTTAAAATGGTTCAAATGGCTCTGAGCTCTATGGGACTTAACATCTGAGGTCATCAGTCCCCTAGAACTTAGATCTACTTAAACCTAACTAACCTAAGGACATCACACACATCCATGCCCGAGGCAGAATTCGAACCTGCGACCGTAGCAGTCGCGCGGTTCCGGAGTGAAGCGCCTAGAACCGCTCGGTCAGCGCGGCCGGCGAAGCTTTAAACCTCATCATCAGATGAGTATATGGCACGTATGTGTCGGTTTGGAATTCGGAGTTACCTGTGTTGACGAAACTCAACGGCGTATATGATGTGACACGAGAGGGAAAGGAGCCAGTGACCACTGGGAACAGCGCCACAGGTTACCTCGAAATCTTACAACACATGCATACCATATTAATCCGCATAAATTTCCCTGATGATGAAAGTTTGAACCTTAAAAAGGCGTTGTGAAAATAAACAGTGACTCGCAACAGTATCCTTGTTGTCTGATTCGATCTACTGAAGTTTCTTACCATTCTATTCTCAGACAGAGAGTGAGAAGAATGAGTGCTTGAAAGGCTCTCTCCGATTACTACTTGCGAAACGTCATCTTAACGTTCTCAGGGGGCGTAGGTACGAAACCAGCTGGACAATTTTCGTAGTTTCTGAACTAAAGCGCTTGTTGATGCGCTTGCCATTTAATATTGTTCAGCATTTCTCTTACTGTCGCCAGTCGATCACGCCTGTGACTATTCGTACCTTCCTCTTTTGTACGCGCTCCTGATCTCGTGGTAATAGCTCGCTATAATTTTGAACACCAGAACAAAGCTTATCTGCAGATGAACCGTTTCTGTCACGCCCGAGAATACTGATCTACGGCACCCTGCCCAGTGTCAGACGTCAGTCGTAACATTCTCACTGGAAAAGGTAAACTGAAAACGATTTGAAAACTTACGAAGTACTATGCTCAGACCATAAGCTTTTCTAGATGATAAAAATATCTTTGTGTTCAAAGATATTGAAATGTCTCAGAAGAAGAACTAATCCTACGCGTAGAGCAGTTATAAATATAAGACGCAGAGTCTGCAAGTGTCAGAACATTACCACCCAAAAAAAAGTTTGCAAGTGTCAGAATATTACCACCCAAAAAAGTAGTAAATAAGGAATTACCGGCATTATTGGTATCATTGGTAGAGCAAAGAAACATACATGAATACGGGACAGAGAAATTGAGATCCTGTGAGCTCTCTTTCTTCTATTTGTTTTGCACATAATTAGAACCGCATATCGTTCGATGTTAGTCAACTGACTATTTTGATTGATTATTTTGTATCGCTGAAAAATATAAATTGCGTTTTATGAGTAATAAAAACAAGTTGATCACGTAACGTCTGCGCTTTTATGTAACTAAAGCAATTACTTTTGACGCAAGTACAGTTTACATGCGCAAACATAAAAATATCTATAACATTAATGCTGTTATTTAGTACTCAAAAGAATATTCTTCGTCGTAATCATAGACAAGAGTTTCCTGTTGCTATTGATAAGAGTGAAAGTTGTTTATGAATAACGGAAACATGTTTTATGTAAGCTCGACGAATGGTTTGAAGCGATATTTGAAATGTTTTTCTTTTGAATTTTTTAAATTTTACCTTTTTTTGAGGAAATTGTAATTTCTAATGCAATATGATAAATCTGTTTTCTATTATTGTTACTACAACATCCCCCAGCCTCACGTTGAAAATCAACTATTTTCGGAATAAAAATAGAACTAAACATTTATAATTTCAATTTCGTTGTAAATATTGTTTATTTTTAAGTAATAGATGGGAGTATAGCTGTGTAGAACAAACATGTTTCATAGGTTACGCGGCCATTTATACATCCTGACTCAGTTTGTAAACGGTTCATCACTTCTGGTTTCTAAAGGAACCTAGTAAGAGACTGATCGCATGCGCAAAAGAAGCGATCGAAATGAGGTGACCCCCGATAGGTATGCAACACACCTAACGCACAGGTAACGCAGTTACCGATATTGTCTGATCATAGCTACTAGGAAAACTAACGAAGTGTACGTCTGCTTACGACAGTCTACGATAGCCTTCGGTTGTTTTACAACTTTAGTTCAGTGGTGTGCTTCTTGATGCACAAAAAATAAGTTCAAAGTCAGTAGATGCAATAGTGACATACACGAGAAAGTCGCTTCTAACAGCAAAAGGAACAGACTCACTGCAACTAATTTTACAAATTTTCCTAAACGGATTTTGGCTCCGCAGCGAATTTAATCTGTAGCATCTACGTAATGGCCTGTTATCCACTTAGCGAACAAAGTGAGATGCGTTTCACATATGGCCACGCGAATGTGACTGGCTCAGCGAACAGACTCGTCAACAATGTTACTGCCAAACGAATTAGAGTACTTTCGCAGCGATTTTGGACGCTACTTGACATTCACCTGGAAAGGTATACACATTAGGAAAAATGGTTGCAAAAAAACGTAAGTATCATGTAAAATCATAGTTGTTTGGTATGTTTGCCAGTTTGAGCATCTTTGTACGCCGAACACACGGGTGATACAAATTAAAATTAATTAAAATCACACACCTAAAAAGTAATATGCATAAACATGTTCGTTTTCAAAAGTAACGTAGGTACGGCGATTATAGATCAGATACTGAAATCTAAATCTACATCTACATCTACATGACTGCTCTGCAATTGACACTCAGGTGCCTGGCAGAGGGTTCTTCGAACGATCTTCAGACTATTTCTCTACCGTTCCAGTGTCTAATGGCGCGTGGGAATAATGGACACTTATATCTTTCTGCACGGGCTCTGATTTCTGTTATTTTGTTATAATGATCGTTTATCCCTATTTAGACCGGCGACAATACAATACTTTTACACTCAGAAGAAAAATTGGTGATTGACATTTCGCGAAGACATCTCACCACAACGAAAACCGCCTTTGTTTCAGTCATTACCATCCCATCTAACTTATCATATCCGTAACACTCTCTCCCCTATTTCGCTGTAATACAAAACAAACTGTCCTTCTTTGAACTTTGTTGATGTCCTCCGTCAGTCGTATCTGGTAAGAATCCCATACAATACAGCAATACTACAACAGAGGACGAATAAGTTTAGTGTAGGCAGTCTCTTTAGTAGATCTGTTGTGTCTTCTAAGTGTTCTGCCAATGAAACATAGTCATTGACTTGCCTTTGCCACAACATTATCTATGTGATCGTTACAAATGAAATTGTTCGTAATTATAATTCCTAGGTATTTAGTCGAATGGAGAGCATTTAAATTTGTATTATTTATTATGTGATAGAAAATTGAAGGATTTCTTTTTGTACTCATGTGGATGATCTCATATTTTTTCTTATTGAGAGACCATAATCACTATTCGTATATCGTGTCTAAATCATTTTGCAATGGTTTTTGATCTTCTGTGGACTTTACTAGCCTGTAACTGACAGCATCATCTGCGGACAATCTAAGAGAGCTGGTCACATTATCTCCTAAATCGTTTGTGTAGATTAGGGGCAGTTGAGGGCCTATAACACTTCCTTGGGAAACGCCGGATATAAATTCTGTTTTATTCGACGATTTTCCGTCGATTACTAAGTACTGCGATCTTTCTGAGAGGATAACTCGGACTCAGTCATATAGTTGAAGGGGTACTCCACAAGCGCGCAAATTGATAAATTTTTCTTGTGACGAAATCTAGAAATGAGAACTCAATTTGAGATCCTCTGCCGATAGCACTCATTACTTCGTGCGAATAAAGAGCTAGTTGTGTTTCACAAGAAATATATTTTCTGAACCTTTGCTGACTGTATGTCAATACACCGTTACCTTCGAGGTAATTCATCGCGTTCGAACAAATCGGAATTTAATAGTACTTGCTTTCACATTGCTAATGAGAAGTTGTGGCACACACACAGGATCCAATTACTAAAAGTAAAATAATTTTAGTTTCAACCTCTATAGATACATGGAACATCTCGCCAGATCTCGATAAGCACGCATTTGAATAATATGTCAATTCAGCCTGCGTCGTATTTTGAGGACGTCCTGGAATACTCAAAAAGGTGAAGCAATCCATTGGGAGTGGTTGTTTACACTGAATAACACTGACGTATACAACGTTATGCTGAGTAATAAATATTCCATTGCAGGATCATCGATCAATTGTGGACGTGAGTTCGTAGTGGCTACTTATAATTCGTCCTTCAGTTGGTACAAGCAACTTTTGACAAATACTTGACTGTTTTACGTCATTCCACGCTCTTGCCAAGTAGGATAAACACATAAAGTACAGGGTTAGTATGTTAAACGAGAGAATGACACGGAGATGCTGATCGTCTCAACTAACAGACGTCACAAAAGGGGCATTACGTAACACATGTTGGTTTACTGTTGCAATTCCAAAAACGTACGCCCCAAAAAGAAAAAAGTATCATACTACTTTCTTCCACATATTGCTTACCAAGTGAGTATGACTGTAAAATTAAAGAAATTCGAAATGATTCGGACTATTACCGACAATCATACTTTCCGTGCCATATTCGCGAATGGAACGGGAAAGAAAGGAAAATTCGCTTCCAATGTCGCAAAGACGATTAAGTTATTATTGGCAAACCACATGCTCGTATAGGTCAATGATGAGAAAAAAAATCGACTGATAGGAACCACCTGTAAATTCTCCTTAACCATTTTCGAGAAATAACGGAAAAGCTAAATACGGATGTCTCGATGACTAATTGAACTGGACGATGGTACACGAAGTACACTTCTCCACACACCTCTAAGTGACTTGTATAGCATAAATAAAGCTGTGGATAAGAATTTTGCATTGTACTGAAATTCCGTCTGTATCTAGTTATCTAGTTCGCTCGTAGCATGTATAACGCAGAAAAAAGTGGAAGTATGGTTTTTATGAAATTAATTTTTACTGTTTCTGTCAAGTTTCACCAATAACTATTAGCACAACGCGTTTCGTCAGCATGCTGACATCATCAGCTGCATCAGTGTGGCACGTACATTAATCTGAAATGTGATGAAGGTTATTTGTTGGGTGTGCCAGCGTGGATATGAACCGAAATTCTAACCTGTAAAGTAACATTCATTTATTATTAGTGAATATTGAAAGTGAGTTTCTTGTTTGAATCATTTAATCTATGTCTTTACTTACATCTTAGCTGGAAATTTATTTATATGACACAGAGCACAGTAATAAATACATCACAAAAACTTAGCACTTTTCAAAATTCCGATGTTAAATTCCGAAGACTCTTAACTGTTAAGATAAACTTGTTTCAATTGCTATCATAGAACAAACAATGAAAACACAATCTGTTTGTATAACCATATTTAAGTCATGGCACATATTAAATAATATGTTGATTTGGTATTTCTTGCCTATTCAGTAATGCTACGACAGTATGCTTGTTTAGTTAACTTTTCGTAAGTTACATTGTTACCTTATAGCTTATTAGTTAACAGCCTGTTGCCATGTACTGTGTCATGATTGAAAATTTTTAGTTCATTTCGTATCCCTCGTCAATTTTGAATAATGTATATTAAATATACGAAAATTATTCGCAAAATATCTTCATACATCACATAAAATGGACACAGGACACCAACTGACGTACGAAGAACTAGAAATTTTCATTCATGTGATAGTACACGATAACAGTCTGCTAAATGACAAGTCAGAAAGTCACAGTGGAAATTTCTTCAAACTTTTCCCTAATATGAAATTATTGTTTTATTAATATAAAGACTTAACAGAAAAAATACTGTCATAATATTGCTGTACAAGCAAAAAATATTTAATATGTGCCATAACAGAAATATGCTTATACAAAATATATTGTGACTTAATTGTTTGTACTATCTTAGCAACAGAAGTAAGTTTCTCTTAGCAGTTAAGAGACACTGAAATGTAAACATCTGAATATGAAAGTGCTAACAGAGGATTTCGTGTTTGTTGCTGTGCTCTGTGCATCAGACAACATAATTTTCAGCGAAAATAAAAGTAAAGACTTCAATGAATTCATTTAAACGTGCAACTCACTTAAAGTATACACTAAAATAAATTATTTTTACAGAGTAGTGTTAACTATCGATACATAACATCAGTGACACTGCCAGCAAATAATCCTTATCACACGTCACATAAATATACATGTAACTGTAATGCACCTGATAGTGGCAGCATGCTGCCGAAACGTATTGTGCTTCTAAATGTTAGTAAAAAGTGCCTCGAGCACTAAAAATTATTGCATGAATTTATAATATAGTCGCTGACTTCAACCAATCCGTACTATACAGATAACATTAAGTTAAATAAAAATTAGTGTTATTATCGTTTGGCTTTCCAATTAAATCCTTAAATATCCCAATGTGTGGATTTTTTTTGCCTTAATGGATTTTCAGTTAGTTAGGAATAACTTAAGAACATATTTGTTACCATAAAAAAGTAAACTGCAGTATTTTACAGAACTGACAGTCTACCGTCACGAGAGTGTCTCTTCAATGACAGTGAAGTTTCAGTGTTGCCATAGCAGTATATTACTCCTTCAATAACATATATGTATTTTTTTTTAACTTTATCAGAGTATGGCTTTTGGACCTTCTCTTTGGTCGTAACTGGAAATAGACATATAAAACTTTTACAAATATAATTTTTCATTAGCACAGTGATAGCAATTTAACATGAGCAATCGAGAATAAATGAATAAGTCTAAAATCAAAGCGTTAGGGATTGATAGGGAAAAAGCCAGAGACTGGTATAGTAACCTACCTTGTCGTGGTGGAAGAGGCTACATGTACTGGAATGAGTCGCAGATAGGTTTGTGAAAATGGATACTATTGTAATACGAGGACAACCATTAAATGCTTTTTGAAACTGTAACAATATATATTTTTTCCTTACATACACTGCACCTTGGTGGGATTTTAAAATATGAACGCTTAACAACATTAATTCCAGGTGAAAAAAGGCATACGAAGACGTCGATGAGAAAACAATTCTCACAGAGAACTTTTTTGGCAGTGTTCAGATTAAATTGTTTATTATGAAAGAATGATATTAAAACAATCACCACAATAGATAAGCAAGTCACCTAAGAACTGTCCAGTTGAAAGACTTGCATTGGAAGGCACTGAACTACGGGGCAGTATTAGCAGTAGTAGCATCATGTGACCTTCAGTTACGTATATTCAAAGGCCAATTAAACAGGAATTCGTTAGTCATTAAAATTTACAAGTGTTTTGAATTTTTGAAGTATTATAATACATAAGGACAGAAATTGTGACAAGTTTTTTCTGGGATTACATGATGTACAGACGTAACCTATATTTTTCATGATCTGCAGAACACTGGTAAATCACAAATCATTAAGTTATTCGGGGAGTAAACTTGATAAAATGAGATTCACAAAACAGTGGTTCGCTTTAGTTGATTTAACTTCATGTTTATTTGCAATTGTATCAAATTAAATTCCCTCAGCAACAATCTACATCTACATGGGTACTCTGTAAATTCCATTTAAGTGCCTGCTAGATGGTTTCCCAATTCTCTATTATTCAAATTTCGTATAGCCCGCGGAAAGAACGAACACCTATATCTTTCCGTACGAGCTCGGATTTCCCTTATTTTATCGTGTCGATCGTTTCTCCCTGTATAGGGCGGTGTCAACAAAATATTTTCGCATTCGGAGGAGAAAGTTGGTTATTGGAATTTCATGAGAAGATTCCGCCGCAGCGGCAAACGCCTGTGTTTTAATGATATCCACCGAAAATCCTGTATCATTTCAGTGATACTCTTTCACCTACTTCGCGATAATACAAAACGTACTGCCCTGCTTTGAACTTTTTCGATGTAATCCGTCAGTCCTATCTGGTAAGGATCCGATACCGCGCAGCAGTATTCTAAAAGAGGACGGACAAGCGTGGTAAAGGCAGTCTCCTGTTTCTTCTCTATCTTCTAGAGTACGTAATTTACACCATCAGAGTATGAGTGTTCAATTTATCATTGTAGCTAGGAAATTTATCCATATAGTGCACTTCACCAGTGGAAAGGCTCTGCAGTTGTTGCGACTGTCATCTGTCGTTTCAATAACCTTCGCTTCGTGTAAAGTGAAGCACCAAAACGGAATTTGTAAACGTTTTACGGTCCTTAAATGACGTGCTTCTAAATAATCAAAAATTTAAGGAGAAGAGAAACAGTATACCTAAAATACAATTATTCATTCAGACAAATACTGAGTCGAATATGACAGATCGCATACTTCAAAGCACCCAAGTTTCATTTACAATAGTTACAGATTATAAATCTTTCTTAATCTAATGTCGGTTTTCTTAATTTAGTGATAAGAATATAATCAACGCCACAGAACTTATTTCTAGCAATTAATAATCCATTATTTCATAATAAAGCGTATGAATGTGTTTAGACTGTGTAGCCAGTCTACTGCAAAATGATTAAAACGAATTCATTAGTGCTTGAAGGCGACTCTCTGTAGTTCAGAACTAACAACAATAGACTAGGTCGAGAAACGCTTAGACTATAAACGAGACAGACAGCGCGTAACGTTATTGTGTTGGAAACAACGTTCTGATCGGCTAATTGGAGGATATCAACTCAAAGTGACTTACGGACCTAGTGTTAATTTTTCTTTTTTACCTTGTTTTCGGTCAAGATCTTCGGATTATAAACGTTAAGTATCTTGCAGTATTTGGTTGCATGGAAACAGTGATAGCAAGTGATGTTGATGATGATGTTTGGTTTGTGGGGCGGTCAACTGTGCAGTCATCAGCGCCTGTGTGAAATGAAGTGATATTTAGTTCTAAACGCCGGCCGGGGTGGCCGAGCGGTTCTAGGCGCTACAGTCTGGAACCGCGCGACTGCTACGGTTGCAGGTTCGAATCCTGCCTCGGGAATGGCTGTGTATGATGTCCTTAGGTTAGTTAGGTTTAAGTAGTCCTAAGTTCTAGGGGACTGATGACCTCAGAAGTTAAGTCCCATAGTGCTCAGAGCCATTTGATTTTTTTAAATGTTACTAATGCGTTTTCGAGACCGGGGCATTAAATTACAGAAATCAACACCGTTTCCACCGAGACTATTTATTTTGTTTATTTAAATCTCTACTTGAACAGTTTATATTATGTAGCCATTTTCAGAGTAACAAATACATTACATCCAAACCTCAGCGGCGTCTAATTACATTATATGCTGAATCTAACGAGCGATACGTTAGAAAACAGTTGCGAGAGGTGTTACTATTCAGAATATTATGTAAATACTACGATTTTGTTGATGAAGGCCCCTTGAAAGTAGGCGTGGAAATTCAGTAAGTACTAATGACACTCTGCTTCTTACTTTTGTCCATCTATGTACACCGTAACTTCGTTTTATGTTAGTATGTACACTACTATCAATTTCCTCAGTGAGTAGTAACGAAGGAACGCTTCCATCCTTGACTCGAAAAGGATGCACATTTAAAGCAAACACTCACACAATGCTATTCATTGTAGATTTCCACCTTGCCTTTCTAAATCTGTGGTCATTGATGACTCAAGACACTGGAATGTGTCATGCATTTTACACGTCAGTTACTAATATGACTGTAAACAAAATCGTTATGCACAAATTTCAATCGCCGAAACATCGATTTATTATAGCTGAATCTAAATTTAGCTAAATTGTGGTGTGGAAGGGGCATGATTAGTGTTTCTGAATAAGAGCTATTATCAGAATATTAATAGTCATGATATAGATGAAAACTTCAGTAGCAGAATGTAGCAAATACACTTGTAGATGTTTGTAGTAAACTTTTATTGTATCGTCTTGAGAATCGGTGCAGAAATATCTGGGAGTATGCGTGCGGAACGATTTGAAGTGGAATGATCATATAAAATTAATTGTTGGTAAGGCGGGTACCAGGTTGAGATTCATAGATTCATTGGGAGAGCGCTTAGAAAATGTAGTCCATCAACAAAGGAGGTGGCTTACAAAACACTCGTTCGACCTATACTTGAGTATTGCTCATCAGTGTGGGATCCGTACCAGATCGGGTTGACGGAGGAGATAGAGAAGATCCAAAGAAGAGGGGCGCGTTTCGTCACAGGGTTATTTGGTAACCGTGATAGCGTTACGGAGATGTTTAGTAAACTCAGGTGGCAGACTCTGCAAGAGAGGCGCTCTGCATCGCGGTGTAGCTTGCTCGCCAGGTTTCGAGAGGGTGCGTTTCTAGATGAGGTATCGAATATATTGCTTCCCCCTACTTATACCTCCCGAGGAGATCACGAATGTAAAATTAGAGAGATTAGAGCGCGCACGGAGGCTTTCAGACAGTCGTTCTTCCCGCGAACCATACGCGACTGGAACAGGAAAGGGAGGTAATGACAGTGACACGTAGGGTGCCCTCCGCCACACACCGTAGGGTGACTTGCGGAGAATAAATGTAGATGTAGATGTAGAAGGCTGGAATTTATGTCGAACCGCACATAAAAACTACATGAAAGGCCGACATATATTCTGAGGCGACAAAACGCTAATTTATCTGACTGACTACAACAGTTTATTAAAAAAAGAACGTTGTCATGTAAGTCTTGCTTTGTGTATCACTATTGTTTCAGCATCTTTACAGTATTAAATAGGCCATAAAACGTAAGAGCCTATGCTGTGTGAGACCAGGACATGGTGTACAAAACAGCATATAATTTCTGATAATAGCAGAAAAACATTTGACATTATTTTTGACATATTGTCTGAAACCAAAATGCTTCCTATCATAATGATACGTTGCCTTCCACTACTCCTCGAATCATGAATCAGATGTGACATAATGCAGCAAAAATGAGGAATTCGCTGAAGATGCAGTTGGTGTTTGTGAAAAGTATATACAGAATGAACTCTAAATACAATGTTTCAAACTTCGTTTCTTGAGCTTTTACTAGGCAGCTTGCTAAAACGTTAACTGTCGCTTTAGTAATGAGAATTTCGCAGACGTTATGTTAATTGCAGTGCTGTATATGTAATGCTGATATGTTAGATCGATCAGCTGTTAAAAACAGTGCTTGGTTGCACTGAATATAGGTTAAAGTAAAAAACAAAGACTGTCAGTTCCACTGTACATAGCGTGTAACGACAATGAGTCGGTTCTAGTCCATCTGTCACATGGCTTTGATGTTGGTTTCAAAGTTCAGCATGTCAGACATTGAGCAGCATGTGATTTACCTCTGTCTATTGTTTAAAGAGGGACGTTGCATGCCTTGTTTCCGATGGCATCACTGCTATGTGAAATTAACGCGTTATATGGTTTGAGTTTTGTTTATGGTTTTTTTGCTTAAGTAATCAAACCAGCCGAACGCTGTTCTATCTGCGATTGTTTTATATTTATTCATCATGGAGCATTTACTGCATTATGTCAATGTACAAAATGATCATATATAATGAGAACCATTTTAAATTCGTCTATAATGTTAAATTGCAACAATCACCACAACTAATTTGTTATGCACATCTACTTTCTATTTTCAATTTGTAACTGTGATTGTTCATAGATAAGTAAAGCAAGTAATCGGAACGAGATGCTTTTACGAAGGATACATTGTCAAAATTTGGAATGGAAATGAAGTCCCATGCTCCTTGACAGAGCATAGGGGAACGATGCGGGAGACCCGCACCGCCGTACTAGGCAAGGTTCTAATGGAGGTGGTTTGCCGTGGCCTTCCTCCCATCGTAATCTGGATGAACAATGATGAAGACGACGCAACAACATCCAGTCATTTTGGGGTAGGTGAAAATCCCTGACCCCGGCGGGAATCGAACCTGGGACCACGTGCTCGGGAAGTGAGAACGCTACTGCGAGACCAGTCAAAATTTATTAACTGATAATTCAAGATATGGTACGACTCTGGGAAAAGTGTAAAAAGTGAAACTCTGCAATATAACAGTCGCATAAGTTAGAATAACCCAATACAAGTGATTCTTGGTCATTAGAGAGAGGTTACCATTTCTGATATAACAGATTTTGCTTAATTTAGATAGCTACAGCTCTGAAAAGCAATTTCAGTTGCCTTAAGTGCTGACACAATTTGAATGTCGATCGCTGTTCAGTTTAACAGACTCCCACCTACACTGGGTGTTTCACAATGCCTGTTGCAAGCTTGTGGGGTTGTAGAGGCGTTATAATAGATAAAACTTTGACAAGAAAGTTACGTCCGGAAATGTGCTATTTGGATGTGAAGTAAGTCTGTAGATCGGGCTACTTCCAAATTTCCGTCTTCACGGTACTCACGTAATGAACACAACAGGCTCTGGCCAGTGTGCTCTACAGGAGCTCATAGAATGAGCAATATTTCGAGAATTCATCACTTGTTGTCTTCTACGTGATGAAGGAATTCCTCTTCACAGTCGAGAATGCGGCGTGTGCATGGAGCACAGTCAACGTTCCTCGTTGCGAACGTACCGCTTTTCGCAGCTGCTGGTCTAATCGGACGAAAAACTATGTGATGACATGATCACAAAAGGTGATGACGACATCGCCTTCTTTTGCTTGTGTGTTTCGTAAAGCGGTATATTTGAAAGTGATCCGTTCTTCATGGGTTCTTCATGGGTTCTTCATGGGTTCCTTACCAAATTCCTAGAAGCCCGTAATAGGAACTGTGTTACACTCTTATTTATTAAAGGCCCCAGATTTTTTCATTAAGATAACGTGTAATTCTGGAAATTAAACACTGAAAAATCAGGAAGTTGAAATTTCGTAAACGTAAACGTGCAATGCAATTCACAAATGAAACATGGGTCTAGTAGCGTAGGAAATTCACAGAAAGTTGTTCACGAATTAATAAATTTCTGGGTGTATAGACCTTGTCTGCAGATTCGTCAGGAAGCATTCAGATATCATTGTCCGATACCTCTATAGCAATAATTACTGTCGATAACATTTACCTTTTGACTTAAAATAATGTAGTTTCATAATTATTACACTTATTTGCTATGATAATACTCTCAATCTGATATAATTGTCGTGCAATAGCAAATTAAGTTTGAGTGACTCTAATGGCTGCTGCGACAATAGGATTAATATCTCCACGAGTCCAGTTCTATGAGCGTCCTTCATCCTTCACGCCTGACTAGAAAGAACTATATACAATACAATCTTTGCACTTATGAGTAAGAAATGGTCAAGGATTGCCCGCAGTCGATTTACAGACAATATTATGTCGGTCAAGAATTCCACTGAATAATGTAAACTGCCGCTGTCTCACGGCTCTCGACACGTAAAGTCACAAGTAATTGGTTCTCAATACCAAACAAACACAACATTCATTCATCTTATAGTAATGGATTTTTTGTTTTTATGTTTTCTTAATCTTTATTTGTTCTGCATTGTTTTCGTGGCAAATTGCACATGTTGCACGACGACTTGGATGTTTCTTCCGGTGAGTATGTTTTCATAAGTGAAGCTAGATATCTGAAAGCAATAAATGCTTTAGGTTTAACAGTAACAGAGCTGAGATGTCACCTACATTATGTACAAATTGCTGTAGCAACTTTATTAAATAAGAGTTTTAAGTGAAAAAGTCGGTTGATGATGTTATTTGCTACACAAAAAAATATATAATGGATAAGGTAAACAGTTTCTGTATATTCCTTTACTAGCAACCCGGCCTAGCTTTGCACAGGAACCGTCATCTATAGACAGACGACTTGTGAGATGTACACTCTTTGACATAAAACTTGACCGGCGACCGGCCGCTTCAGAGGCTAAGTCCGCGCCGATCGCGACATGGGACAAAATAACTGGCCAACTCGCTAATTCTCTAAGTCCGGTTATCTGCACAATCTGGCAACACTGTAGACTGCGGCACTTCCTGGAGGAAAACTTGTCCCATGATAGAGAAACTCTAGGCTGATTACGCCTGTGGTCTAGCGGTAGCGTGTGTTGTTTCTGTTCATAATGTCAGTGGATCGAGAGCAGCTGGCATAAAATATTTTTATAGCCTCTTCTGTCTGAATGCTGAAGACGTGAATGTAATGGTAGCGCAGATTCAATCTATTTCGCTTTGTGACACACCGATATCAAAATTTTATCCAGTAACGATTTTGCGGCAGATTTCCTGCAGACTGTCCTCCTCTGGACGCCGTATGCGGCAAAGCTCCGGGATCCATTTGCTGGCTACTGGCAGCGGCCGTGGCGACAGGAGCGGCGCTGCACTCCCCCGTTCTTTATCGAAAGCGCCTGCTACCACTCATCGCTTTTGATGATTTAAAACGCTTTATTATTAAATGTTGCTCCACAGAAAATTTCTACAATTTCCATTCACGCTCAAAAGCAACGGAGACAGACGCCCTGATTAGTAGGCGGGTATTATATTACATTAATCGGCAAGAGCTGAGTATGGCCCGAAATTAATTTTGTAGACTGGGACGAAATTAAACCACCTCACTACATTCGATGAATTTATAAATGCTTCATACCTCGTTTCTTTTCCTTTCAAACTCAATTATTTGTGCAACTTTTGGTCAATGTTTGGATGTTTTCGTCAAGCCAGAGTGAGCGTCTGTGGTGTAAAGTGTATTACAGTTCTTGTTTCATTCCTTATGGTAAGTCTATGCGATAAACTGTGTGAATACCTTGCAATGCATGCTCTGTAGCAGTGCAGGAACACTGCACATTTGGAGTTCCATGTATGGGTTCATGAAGTATTTATTGTTGATCGGAAGTGATAGTTAAGGTCATCAGATTTAAACCAGAAAAATTTGTCGTTTTGAAGGTTTCAGAGAACGGAAAGGAATTGCTAACGCCGGTGTTAGAAAACGTCTACAGTTAAATGCTATTGCAAAAATTTAGAAGAAGGGAACTATATTAATGAACATGTGCACTTCATAAACAACCTTCTGACATGTTAGACCTATATGACGAACAAAGCTCAAATTTATATCGTTGACAGTCGGTTTGAATCTTTTCAGGGTCTATTTTACAGTGAAGCACCTTGGAATTTGCAAAGCAGAAATCCATGATATTAACTTAATTTACTAAGTCTAAATTGGACGAAGATTGATGTTTAAAGACATTCTTCAGATTTCGCATAATAAATTTTTACTAGCAGTTTGCAACTCCATTAATTAAAATGGAAAATAAAAGGGTGTAGACAGCGGATTCTACCGTGATTCGAATTGCTATGTCTTATAGTACAAGCACTGCAACGCACAAGGGAACCTCTGAGCTAACGACACACTGGCGGCCAGAGGCGGAATATAGTCACTGCGATTTTGCCTGAGCCTCAAAACGCAACCTTAAACACACGAACAGAGGAGGTGGAGATTACTTTTTTAACGTCCCGTCGACAACGATGTCATTAGAGACGGAACACAAGCTCGGATTAGGGAAGGATGGGGAAGGAAATCGGCCGTGCCCTTCCTAAGGAACCATCCCGGCATTTGCCTTAAGCGATTTAGGGAAATCATTGAAAACCTAAATCAGGATGGCCGGGCGCGGGATTGCACCGTCGTCCTCCCGAATGCACACACAAACAGGTGTTACTTATGTGAAGAACGCCGTTCTTGGAGTCCAGAAATTAAATATACTTTCTAATTGTGTCATCTTGCAGTGGATTATATCGTACGAGTCTTCGATGTGGAAAACGAATGTCAAGTGAATTTAGCGAGGTAACGCCGACCTACACCCGGAAGTAAATGCACTATCTGAGTGTTGACAAATACTTGCTACGACGCTGCCATTTCTAGGCTCTCTGACGAGGCAGCTCTTCAGCGAAATGCTTGCCGTGATTCTCCGATACGGTTCTTCAGAGTGGAGACGCGCGCGCACGTTTGGCTTTTATGCGGCGTTCTCCCCTGATGGTTTCTGACGTCGCCTTGTGGGCTATGTATACATATGAGACATTCAATTATCATTAATCCAGAATGATACAAGTTTCAGCTTCCGGCGTGGAAGAAGGCTGTTGACGCCGACATTATATCATTTCAACGTAGGGAAAGCAAAACGGATCATTCAATGTTTCTCATTCAACATAAAGCATGTGAGATAATTTTCCGTAACGTTCATAATCATCTAAAAATACAAACGAAGTAAAATTACACCGGAAGCTTATTCGAATTGAATATAACGCTTTGCACCTCGATGTCGAATTTGTCCACTTGCAATCTTTTGCAGCATACACATAGAATGTCATGATTACCACGAGAATGAAGAAATATGTTGGTAAGGATGGAAGCAAGAAGAGACGCAGTCAACAAATATTCTATTCCTCATGGCATTCATTTCATTTGACACGTAAGAAGAGGTAAAGCGGGAATTTACTTTCGTTAACACGAAAGATATGCCGCACATATTGATAACGAGGAAGTCTGCGTCTTCATACGTTTCCTCCTTGAAATCTGTATGCTCTATTATATACTAAGTAGCCCGATCGTTGTTTCAGTAATGTTACCCTCTTGTTTGACCCCGTAACGATGAACAGATTCCAAATGCATGTCTCCCTTCCTGGGTTGTTTTTTGTGTTTTATTGCTTGGAATTCCTGAAGCAGACCACTGTGCCTCCCCCCCTCGTGGGTTAGGTCTCAAAACTAAACCGCTTTGTATCAAATGGCATAATTTATTCAGACAGCATCAGCATAAGACTATCAAACAAAGCCTTCAATTTACAGTTGCAGCACTCTAACCAGCACTGACCAAAGTGTAATCCACGGTCATGGTCCTAAATTACCAGCTGTCTGCTACTGTGGCAAAGTCCGTACTACACTTTCGATTCCGCAGCACCTTTTTATCTGGTAACACTGTGTAGTTGCACAGTTGTGCTACCAGGTCTGTCCTCACACTGTCAACTTTATGTATCTCACTTCTCCTGTAGCGTAGATCACGAGGAGCCGAAGTAAATGAGTGTATTCTGCATGACGTAACATTCAGTATTCCCTTCTTTCATAGCCACTCTTCATGTGCATCGATACCAAATAGGAATGCGAAAACTCTTGCGAGTGAGAGAATGACAATAACAATCGTAACAAGAACAAGCAAATAATGAATGATGTTTATTCCAACGCAGAACGAGAATGGCTTTAAATATAAAAATCTGTATCTATATCTATGTCCATATCTATTGATCTTTGAGTTGGCACAATGCAAATATTCTTAGCATTTAGTTACTGAATTTAGTTCTGGATGTTTGCAGAGAAAAGGAAAAGTCGGTACTTCTCGCTAGTGTAATATAATGTGAACCAGCAACTACCCTTTCCTTAGAACACGACTCAAGCAGGTCCTCAAGTAGGTAGCAAGGCACTGCTGCATTCTGTTCCCTGACATTGCTCTGATGACGGTTAATGCAGATAGTTCCGATTATGAAATACAAAACGTATTGCAGGTTAGTTCCTAGGATAGTAACATTAAATTTGCGTTGTAGACGGCACATGAACGTGACGACTATCCATATTACTCATCAATATAAAAAGACAATATTTTGGGAATTTAGCAGGATTACTCAAAATGAATTCTGAAATTGGGTGACTGACTGCACAGGTGCTAAACGTCGTCAAGAGTATACGATGTCCTAATCGCATTAGGAATATGAAGATCGTCTTCGACAGCTCGCAACTTTCACATTGCTATCTCCACCCTACTCCAGACAGCCCTCGGTGGAGTTGCACTACGTTGCCGATGTTATGGAAGGCCTTCAAACCGACAACAGACCACATATTGAAAAATACAAGCGAATTCTCTTGCAGCGTAAGCTTATTGTAACTAATCTAAAAATTATTGGAGAGGAACATTGTCCTATTCAAAAAAAGTAAAATGTTACACACTGTTGACGTCAAACGGACATTATCTATGTCCTGTCTTGTGTCCTACTCATCTATAATATCAAGTGCACTATGAAAATGATTATATATAATGGATGATAGGGTAATGCATTGATACCAGATGGTGGGGGCCGGCCGGTGTGGCCGTGCGGTTCTAGGCGCTTCAGTCTGGAACCGCGTGACCGCTACGGTCGCAGGTTCGAATCCTGCCTCGGGCATGGATGTGAGTGATGTCCTTAGGTTAGTTAGGTTTAAGTAGTTCTAAGTTCTAGGGGACTGATGACCTTAGAAGTTAAGTCCCATAGTGCTCAGAGCCATTTGAACCATTTGAACTATTTAACACAAAATGACATTAAAAATTAAAGTTATTCACGAGCAGCTAGTTGAGAATATGTATGAACATTAAATGACACGACGAACTGAAATAATATGACGAAGAGTTCAGCGCTCACTGGGAATAGAGCCCCACACATATCGTTGTTGACTACACACAAAGAGACGTCAGCTACCGAATTTTTCTCCACCAGCTGCTCAGAATAGCATCTTGAACTTACAGTCATCTCGCAAATAGTTCTGTGTCTCACTGGCAGTTAAAAACGTCAGATATCGTTAGTGTTGACAACGAATGAAAATACATTAAAAATCAAAATTATTATCCACCAGCAGATAGGTGTTTTCATGATAGAGCTTGATAATACATAATTAAATCTTTAGTGCCGGGCCAGGATTCGATCCCATTCACGCGTAATATGTGAAGGTGTTGAGGAATCTGCAGTTTTGAACAAACAACAAATTGTAGCCGAGCTGTATTGCCACGAAGGGATCAAATTCCGCGCTAAGGGCGGTCTGAGTTGCATTCCCAGTTTAGAACCAATTTTATCGACATACAGAAGCTCAAATAAAAGATGGAATAAGTGTCCTGTGACCATACATAGCGTTTGTGTCGTCACTTGAAATAAAAAATATCTATATCTATATCTAACTAAAAATCTATATCTAACTAAAAATAACTAGTATAAGAAAGGTTACTGGTGAATGAGTTTCTACATGTCGCCACTCCAGACTTTATTGTGGTTCAACCTACCGTCTACTTGGTAAAGAAGGAATATCATCTTTAATGTGAATTTTCAGACCACGCAGCCATTATATCTCCTTCACTTGGTGTAGCCAGGAGAGAATGGAATCTGTCTCTCCCTATCTAAAATCATTGACGGAAGTGGGAACCGAACCCAGACCATAGGTATAACAACCTACCATCCGTCCAACAGACCACGAAATCCTCTTCTCTGCGAGTCATTTTTCTATCGTAACGCAGTTGCGCCACACTGGATGAGAATTCTGACACACAGGCTCCCTGCAGTAATTTGCAGCATGTTCAGTAAATTCATTTACTTGGTTGACCGAATCACCATGAACTAGCTGCCTCGGCTACCCAGTGCATACATTCGACTATTTTTTAATCACAGAAATAAAATCACGTAACTGCCACCTACACACAACTGCCAACAGTGTAGGATGCAGAAGTTTAAATAGGAAGTGTTCCTTTCCACTTGAGCTATTCTATTGCGCTATCTGTTACTAGAAAACGTCGTTCAGTCCAAAAGAAAAGCTGTAACTGTTTGTCTCTCAGAAGTCAAGACCTGGCCATATGCATAATCTCACAGTGCTGTGGAATCCAAAAGTTCTGGAGAATAGTTGCCGAGCTCTGGAACTGCTGTAGCTACGTGTCAGCTTGTAGCATAGATAAGATGTCGCGAGTTCGAATACATTCAGTGCTACATTTTTTAAAACGCAATTCTGCTCTCTGCTGAAGGTATCAATCTAATGGAGCTTTGAACATAATTCCCTTCACTTCTCAACCCAAAGTAGTCGCATGTGGAAAAAGGGCTAACTACTGTGACATTTTGTTCTATTCAGGTTTAATAGACAGCAGGCAGCAGATGCATTTCGAAGATGTGCAGGGAGAGCGCATCGTGCCATAATATGTCAGAAAAGTATTTTCTACATAAGCCGTCGTGTGGTAGTGATATTTTATTCTTCTTCAAACTTTGTTTGACAGCTTTAACTCAGAACAAGTTTTCTACATGCATGTAATCAATAAACTGCATGTGCATTGTCAGACTGTCATAGGTAACATCAGAGAATTCGCATATATCGTTGATGATTAATTTCTCTCTCATGTTTACTATTGTTTTAACAACACTAAAGGAAACCTTACGAAAATTGTGCACTGTATTATAAGAAATGAAATAAAACTAACCATTGTAACCTTACGACGAAAGTATCTGTACACAAGCATGCCTCTATCGACACGAATTAGTAAAATACTACTCACTTAGATTTTGATTGGGTCTGTGTTTAATTGGTATGCTGTGTCATACTCAAGAGGTATGCAAATGTGGCATTTCATAAATATAGTTACGTATTCCTAGAAACCCAAAATTCGCTTGGCAGCAGCGGAAAGAGGCCTTACCTGTTGTGCAGCATTGTAAGTTTTTCAACATTGCACTATGAGCTGAAAGCATTTTCTTGCGATTTCCTTATTGATGTTTGATCTGACTGCTTGTAGCTCTTTCACAGAAGGGATAAAAACGTTACAGTCAGTGAGACTGGAACTGCGAACCGTAACAGACGCTTTTTCACAGGTCAGCACGTTACCACAGAGCTGGCGAGGAGGTATGGGTCTTAGCTTCCTATTACGAGGGCAATAGTAACTAGAACTCGTAAACCGCTATTTGTAGGTCGAGATTAGTTGCGGTTTCCACCTGCAACGACTTTCCTGGGCTGAAAACCGTAAATTTTCAATCTTTTGTTACCCTTCAAGCGATAATAACTCAGATTATTCAATGGAAATGACGGGTAAAATCAAGTGAACTTTGAGGCTTAATTCCGTGCACACCAGGAAGTAACTCGTCGATCACAGAGTTGCCAAACATACGTTGCCTTGTTGCCAAATCTCAGTTACAGTACCAGCAGGAAGAAGACGAACCGATGTGATCCTACAGCGGTCTGGGAAGTGACCATAGCTGGTGTCTCCAAGTCGCGGCTGCTACGGCCTGGAATACGTAATGCGTCTGATTCGCTTTCTGTAACTAGGTTTAGGGACTGGAGCGTAGTTACTAATAATACTCAGAACTGACTGCAAACTGAGCATCATAAATCAGTAACTCTCATTGTTGTTTTTATATTTCTTTCGTAAGTGTACTCAAAACTAAGAAAGTCATTCACAGGCGTTTTCGTGCCTCGCCGATAGTCGAGCACAACATACAAATAAAAATAAAAAAGAATGTGTGTGTGTGTGTGTGTTTTGTGTTTGTGTGTGTGTGTGAGAGAGAGAGAGAGAGAGAGAGAGAGAGAGAGAGAGAAATGAAAAGCAATGAGAGAGAGTGTAAAACATTGTTGTAAAGAAATTGAATCATGGTATTTAAAGAAATCTTTCATTAAAATGACACGTTCCACATCATTACGAAATGTCGTATTCATGATCTATGGAACAAGAGTTAATCTAATGTAATCTAATCTTTCCATCTTTTATTTGAGCTTCTGTATGTCGATAAAATTGGTTCTAAACTGGGAATGCAACTCAGACCGCCCTTAACGCGGAATTTGATCCCTTCGTGGCAATACAGCTCGGCTACAATTTGTTGTTTGTTCAAAACTGCAGATTCCTCAACACCTTCACATATTACGCGTGAATGGGATCGAATCCTGGCCCGGCACTAAAGATTTAATTATGTATTATCAAGCTCTATCATGAAAACACCTATCTGCTGGTGGATAATAATTTTGATTTTTAATGTATTTTCATTCGTTGTCAACACTAACGATATCTGACGTTTTTAACTGCCAGTGAGACACAGAACTATTTGCGAGATGACTGTAAGTTCAAGATGCTATTCTGAGCAGCTGGTGGAGAAAAATTCGGTAGCTGACGTCTCTTTGTGTGTAGTCAACAACGATATGTGTGGGGCTCTATTCCCAGTGAGCGCTGAACTCTTCGTCATATTATTTCAGTTCGTCGTGTCATTTAATGTTCATACATATTCTCAACTAGCTGCTCGTGAATAACTTTAATTTTTAATGTCATTTTGTGTTAAATAGTTCAAATGGTTCAAATGGCTCTGAGCACTATGGGACTTAACTTCTAAGGTCATCAGTCCCCTAGAACTTAGAACTACTTAAACCTAACTAACCTAAGGACATCACTCACATCCATGCCCGAGGCAGGATTCGAACCTGCGACCGTAGCGGTCACGCGGTTCCAGACTGAAGCGCCTAGAACCGCACGGCCACACCGGCCGGCCCCCACCATCTGGTATCAATGCATTACCCTATCATCCATTATATATAATCATTTTCATAGTGCACTTGATATTATAGATGAGTAGGACACAAGACAAGACATAGATAATGTCCGTTTGACGTCAACAGTGTGTAACATTTTACTTTTTTTGAATAGGACAATGTTCCTCTCCAATAATTTTTAGATTAGTTACAATAAGCTTACGCTGCAAGAGAATTCGCTTGTATTTTTCAATATGTGGTCTGTTGTCGGTTTGAAGGCCTTCCATAACATCGGCAACGTAGTGCAACTCCACCGAGGGCTGTCTGGAGTAGGGTGGAGATAGCAATGTGAAAGTTGCGAGCTGTCGAAGACGATCTTCATATTCCTAATGCGATTAGGACATCGTATACTCTTGACGACGTTTAGCACCTGTGCAGTCAGTCACCCAATTTCAGAATTCATTTTGAGTAATCCTGCTAAATTCCCAAAATATTGTCTTTTTATATTGATGAGTAATATGGATAGTCGTCACGTTCATGTGCCGTCTACAACGCAAATTTAATGTTACTATCCTAGGAACTAACCTGCAATACGTTTTGTATTTCATAATCGGAACTATCTGCATTAACCGTCATCAGAGCAATGTCAGGGAACAGAATGCAGCAGTGCCTTGCTACCTACTTGAGGACCTGCTTGAGTCGTGTTCTAAGGAAAGGGTAGTTGCTGGTTCACATTATATTACACTAGCGAGAAGTACCGACTTTTCCTTTTCTCTGCAAACATCCAGAACTAAATTCAGTAACTAAATGCTAAGAATATTTGCATTGTGCCAACTCAAAGATCAATAGATATGGATATAGATATAGATACAGATTTTTATATTTAAAGCCATTCTCGTTCTGCGTTGGAATAAACATCATTCATTATTTGCTTGTTCTTGTTACGATTGTTATTGTCATTCTCTCACTCGCAAGAGTTTTCGCATTCCTATTTGGTATCGATGCACATGAAGAGTGGCTATGAAAGAAGGGAATACTGAATGTTACGTCATGCAGAATACACTCATTTACTTCGGCTCCTCGTGATCTACGCTACAGGAGAAGTGAGATACATAAAGTTGACAGTGTGAGGACAGACCTGGTAGCACAACTGTGCAACTACACAGTGTTACCAGATAAAAAGGTGCTGCGGAATCGAAAGTGTAGTACGGACTTTGCCACAGTAGCAGACAGCTGGTAATTTAGGACCATGACCGTGGATTACACTTTGGTCAGTGCTGGTTAGAGTGCTGCAACTGTAAATTGAAGGCTTTGTTTGATAGTCTTATGCTGATGCTGTCTGAATAAATTATGCCATTTGATACAAAGCGGTTTAGTTTTGAGACCTAACCCACGAGGGGGGGAGGCACAGTGGTCTGCTTCAGGAATTCCAAGCAATAAAACACAAAAAACAACCCAGGAAGGGAGACATGCATTTGGAATCTGTTCATCGTTACGGGGTCAAACAAGAGGGTAACATTACTGAAACAACGATCGGGCTACTTAGTATATAATAGAGCATACAGATTTCAAGGAGGAAACGTATGAAGACGCAGACTTCCTCGTTATCAATATGTGCGGCATATCTTTCGTGTTAACGAAAGTAAATTCCCGCTTTACCTCTTCTTACGTGTCAAATGAAATGAATGCCATGAGGAATAGAATATTTGTTGACTGCGTCTCTTCTTGCTTCCATCCTTACCAACATATTTCTTCATTCTCGTGGTAATCATGACATTCTATGTGTATGCTGCAAAAGATTGCAAGTGGACAAATTCGACATCGAGGTGCAAAGCGTTATATTCAATTCGAATAAGCTTCCGGTGTAATTTTACTTCGTTTGTATTTTTAGATGATTATGAACGTTACGGAAAATTATCTCACATGCTTTATGTTGAATGAGAAACATTGAATGATCCGTTTTGCTTTCCCTACGTTGAAATGATATAATGTCGGCGTCAACAGCCTTCTTCCACGCCGGAAGCTGAAACTTGTATCATTCTGGATTAATGATAATTGAATGTCTCATATGTATACATAGCCCACAAGGCGACGTCAGAAACCATCAGGGGAGAACGCCGCATAAAAGCCAAACGTGCGCGCGCGTCTCCACTCTGAAGAACCGTATCGGAGAATCACGGCAAGCATTTCGCTGAAGAGCTGCCTCGTCAGAGAGCCTAGAAATGGCAGCGTCGTAGCAAGTATTTGTCAACACTCAGATAGTGCATTTACTTCCGGGTGTAGGTCGGCGTTACCTCGCTAAATTCACTTGACATTCGTTTTCCACATCGAAGACTCGTACGATATAATCCACTGCAAGATGACACAATTAGAAAGTATATTTAATTTCTGGACTCCAAGAACGGCGTTCTTCACATAAGTAACACCTGTTTGTGTGTGCATTCGGGAGGACGACGGTGCAATCCCGCGCCCGGCCATCCTGATTTAGGTTTTCAATGATTTCCCTAAATCGCTTAAGGCAAATGCCGGGATGGTTCCTTAGGAAGGGCACGGCCGATTTCCTTCCCCATCCTTCCCTAATCCGAGCTTGTGTTCCGTCTCTAATGACATCGTTGTCGACGGGACGTTAAAACAGTAATCTCCACCTCCTCTGTTCGTGTGTTTAAGGTTGCGTTTTGAGGCTCAGGCAAAATCGCAGTGACTATATTCCGCCTCTGGCCGCCAGTGTGTCGTTAGCTCAGAGGTTCCCTTGTGCGTTGCAGTGCTTGTACTATAAGACATAGCAATTCGAATCACGGTAGAATCCGCTGTCTACACCCTTTTATTTTCCATTTTAATTAATGGAGTTGCAAACTGCTAGTAAAAATTTATTATGCGAAATCTGAAGAATGTCTTTAAACATCAATCTTCGTCCAATTTAGACTTAGTAAATTAAGTTAATATCATGGATTTCTGCTTTGCAAATTCCAAGGTGCTTCACTGTAAAATAGACCCTGAAAAGATTCAAACCGACTGTCAACGATATAAATTTGAGCTTTGTTCGTCATATAGGTCTAACATGTCAGAAGGTTGTTTATGAAGTGCACATGTTCATTAATATAGTTCCCTTCTTCTAAATTTTTGCAATAGCATTTAACTGTAGACGTTTTCTAACACCGGCGTTAGCAATTCCTTTCCGTTCTCTGAAACCTTCAAAACGACAAATTTTTCTGGTTTAAATCTGATGACCTTAACTATCACTTCCGATCAACAATAAATACTTCATGAACCCATACATGGAACTCCAAATGTGCAGTGTTCCTGCACTGCTACAGAGCATGCATTGCAAGGTATTCACACAGTTTATCGCATAGACTTACCATAAGGAATGAAACAAGAACTGTAATACACTTTACACCACAGACGCTCACTCTGGCTTGACGAAAACATCCAAACATTGACCAAAAGTTGCACAAATAATTGAGTTTGAAAGGAAAAGAAACGAGGTATGAAGCATTTATAAATTCATCGAATATAGTGAGGTGGTTTAATTTCGTCCCAGTCTATAAAATTAATTTCGGGCCATACTCAGCTCTTGCCGATTAATGTAATATAATACCCGCCTACTAATCAGGGCGTCTGTCTCCGTTGCTTTTGAGCGTGAATGGAAATTGTAGAAATTTTCTGTGGAGCAACATTTAATAATAAAGCGTTTTAAATCATCAAAAGCGATGAGTGGTAGCAGGCGCTTTCGATAAAGAACGGGGGAGTGCAGCGCCGCTCCTGTCGCCACGGCCGCTGCCAGTAGCCAGCAAATGGATCCCGGAGCTTTGCCGCATACGGCGTCCAGAGGAGGACAGTCTGCAGGAAATCTGCCGCAAAATCGTTACTGGATAAAATTTTGATATCGGTGTGTCACAAAGCGAAATAGATTGAATCTGCGCTACCATTACATTCACGTCTTCAGCATTCAGACAGAAGAGGCTATAAAAATATTTTATGCCAGCTGCTCTCGATCCACTGACATTATGAACAGAAACAACGCACGCTACCGCTAGACCACAGGCGTAATCAGCCTAGGGTGTCTCTATCATGGGACAAGTTTTCCTCCAGGAAGTGCCGCAGTCTACAGTGTTGCCAGATTGTGCAGATAACCGGACTTAGAGAATTGGCGAGTTGGCCAGTTTTTTTGTCCCATGTCGCGATCGGCGCGGACTTAGCCTCTGAAGCGGCCGGCCGCCGGTCAAGTTTTATGTCAAAGAGTGTACTGTATTTTGCTTGCAGGCCATTGCTTAGAGTTAAAATAAATTTCAGAGACAACATTAAGTAGCTAAACATCATCACTTTCATATAACTTAAGCAAAGTGAGTAGTGCATAGGAAGAAAGTTGCCTGGAGGTTTCAATGTTGTATGTTCCGTATTGAATTGCCGTTTGGAGCGATATTTCATGGCACTGATGGGAGCGCATCGCGATGTATGTACTGTGTTTATAACCTATGTAAATATCGTATCGAATCATTTGTTTGTTTGTTTGTTTGTTTGTGTGTGTGGATTCAATTTAGGTGGAGGCTGGCTGAGGTGGGACAAATAAATGAAAACTCACGCATGATGTACATGTTATTTAGCTAGCGTTACAGCACTTCTCCTGTGAAGCTTAATACGTACTGTGGTGCAATGTAGGGATTCACTGTCGCAGTTATTTGTGGTGGACTCTTTATGTCAGACTTCTTCGTTGTGGCACACAATGAATAGTGTCCACATGTAGGTTTGTTTCAAGGAAAGCAGAAAGCTGAAAGTTGCGTCACCTGTTGCGCCACTGAAGGAACGTAGTTTATGTAAATAAGGCAAAGTTGCTGAAGTTGTTTTGCGGAGAACGTTTTACTTGAAGCACAATACAATAAAGCACTCTCACAGTGAAGTTATATGCAATGGCCTGCAAAACAATAAAAGACTCCCACGGTTTTTTATCTATGCAACTGTTCTCAAACGATTGCAGGGAAACATATGGTTAAAAATATTTGATTATTTCGAATAAGAAGTCTCACAAAACAGCCTGTCGATAAGGTGGTTATATTTCGTTACTGGCCACATTTATTACGATACTTCAAAGCTGAGTAACTCGCAGCTCGTTGCTCGAAGAATTTGCAGTGAATTAAGTGCGCAAATTATGATTGGTAATCCAAGGAAAGCAGAAACTGTAAGTCTGAAACCCTCATCATTTTCGAAGTGCGTACCTCCAAATAATTGAGGTTAAAAGGTACGGTGAAAAAATTGACTTAGCAAGACACGACCCCATAATCTTCCGATTTGTAACGACATACTCTACCACTTTGTTTTTTTAACAAAAGTAAATTTATTTTCAGGTATTATTGAGAAGACATGATTATGTCTTTAGAGGCATGTTTTCTTCTTGACTTTCTGAACAGTTTTTCCCATTTCTTCAGGTATATCATATACAGCAGCAGTGCAGCTCTTGCATCTGCCACTGAACTATGTTTACCTTCCTGTATACTGACATTCAGAATTTCTTCTGAAAGTTTCTTCAGGCTCCGGTCGCTTGGATTTGGCCAACTCTCTGTGAATGGTTTGAACCTTTGAGTGTCTCTGGCATATCTTAGTGGATGACTCAAACATAAAACTTTTAAGTCATTTCGCAGCGCATGACCCACCAACACTCAGTATCGTAGAAGTTCAGCTACTTTCTTTTGGACGTGCTTAAAATCTTCACCATTCTTAAGGTTTTCTGGTCGAATTTCACTGACTCACGTTCTATCATGAACGTTTCTGTTGGAACAAAGTATTTATCGTCCACACACTCTCTAAATTTATCAGTTAAGCTCACTCAGGCAACCATATCAGTTTTGTCATCAGTCCCAACTATTTCACAATTCAGAGCAAGCTCCTTTGTCAGCCTGTTAGAATTATGTGTGCAGCTACTGATGTAGCCTGTTCGACAGCAGTTTTGACATTTGCATCATTATCCTGTTTTCCATTTGCGATATTTCCTAAATAATTTTCTTTTTTTCCATTTTCCCGTGAGTGCGTTCCTTCTTAAATGTTTTTTCCTCCTTTCTGGCTCAAATGTCCGTTAATTTAATCGCGTATCACATCATTTTTTCTATTTTTCAATGGAATTAAAATTCTCTAAGAGTCTGTGGACCTACCACAAAGCTTTGTGTGCTTCTTCATTTCCGCTTTATGTGCATGCTGAAACGTCTTCTGCCTCTGGAATTTCGGAACTTGGCCTGTGGAGCTTTCGTTCTTTGACCAGTTGTCAACAAAATGCTCCTCTCACGGATTAAATCCCATTCTCAACAAAGTGTATCTTGATTGTCATTCGAGAACCATTGGTGCCACGATAGTCCTCTACATTGCTTTCAGAAGTATTGAAATCAGCTGCTTTAGCAATGACAACAGGATTTACTGTACTTCCCCTGGAACTGAGACAGTTGTGCGGCTTCTTTTTACTATGGCTTCAAAACATTTGTCAGCGGTATTGTTAGGCCCTTTGACCACTGTTTCTGCAGAGTCAACATGGTCGATTTTAATTCTTTTGTAGTCATCACCTTTTAGAGGTTTGTCTGTAAATTTATTATCCAGTTTTGTGGACTTCACACTGCTTCCACTAGTCTAAGTTTCGCTTCGATCCTGTGTTTCACACCACTATTATTGACCTGGGTCATTTTGATGTCTATTCTCAGCACTAGTAATATCCTGACGAAACAAGTTTATGTCTCTCAGTAATCTAGGATCCAAAGAAAAGCAGCATCTACTGCATTAACCACGTGATCACACGTCAACACCAAAACACCACTAAACTACCTCACCCACTGCATACTAGATACCACCTGCTGCATTCCCGCGGTACTGTTGCTCTCTCGAGTTGTGGCGGCTGTTCACTAGGTAGCACTGGCATAGTTTTCACAAATTAACCTTAATTCATCATAATTCAGACAATTTGCACCAAATATTTATAAATTTTATTGAAAAACCTTTCCCATGAAACAGTATAAGTATTAGTCAAGACCTGATCAAAACCCCAGAAGCAAATCCCAAGATTAGCCGGTATGTACAAATGGACATGAGCAAACGACTTAGTTTGATGTGTTTGTGTGTCTACATTTTCGTTAGCAAATGAATGCCGATATTTCGAACAGTTGTTTCAGTTCTAAGCATTTTAACACACAAAAACGTACACTAGAAAGTTTGCTTTGGCCTTTGATAAGCTTCATCGTTGTTAGTTTGTCAAATCCGATACTATCCTCCGACTTTTTGTGTCACGGATGGTATCTCATAAGCTCACTTCCACCGTTTGATACTGAGCTAACCGAATTAACAAGACTTGACTTTCCCTGACGTGCCATAACACCGCTCTCTGTTGATATCTAGTGTGAATCGCTCTTGAGCAGCAACGACGCAGCATATGAACGGAACGTGCTGTGCATCTGCATGTGGATGGTCGAGCAGAGAGCATGCCACTGACGTACAGTGGTTTAGCTTGCCACTTGCAAGGTGGTAGTGTGGTTGTATATGGCGACTGATAGTAGCGATCGTTCACAAAGTGCTGCTTCGATTCGTTTTGACCATTTATTTAAATACTGTGGTGTTTTTTGAAGTTCCTTTCTGGCGGCAGTTAATTTTATTGTACCTCAGGAGTTGCTAATCAAAAATTTTGCTTCGCGGAGTGGCCGCGTGGTTAGAGACGCCATGTGACGGATTGCGCGGCCGCTGCCGTCGGAGGTTCGAGTCCTCCCTCGGGCATGGTTGTGTGTGTTATTCTTAACATAAGTTAGATTCAGTTACTTTAAATAGTGTGTAATTCTATGGAACTGATGACCTCAGCAGTTTGGTCCCTTAGGAATTCACACACATTTGAACATTTCTCAAAAATTTGGCACACTTTCTTGAGGCCCGTAAATTCGAAGATAGTTAAAGTTTGCTTTATTAGTTTTTATGAGGTCAGTTTTAATTTTTATGCATTTCTAAATTGTTAAACTTCTGTTGGCGAGGTTTTCCTTGTGAGTAATATTGTCTAATAGTTCACCAAACGCGTTTCATCACAAATGAACTCGCGTCCCATCTAGGTAGCCTGTTAAATACTGGTTAATGTTATGTCTGGTCATACAGCCCATCAACATAACAGTATAGCACCACGAGTTGCCTATACACAAGAGCGCAAGGGCAACAACAACAAGTGCCCAACAGTGCTCGTACATACGACAACAACAAAAACACCAGGTGTCTTACTGAAGACAGCACCACAGCGGCTCAGCGTCCTCGCTTCGGCCGGAGTAAAGGGAAAAACCGACTGCTTCAAACTTTTGCCTGTATTTTAGTTTTCAATAACCGGTATTTTTCGGTATTTGTTTGGTCCCGGTTATAATAGGTGCTTCTTATTTTTTATTAATAACCGAGAAAAAAACCGAAATAACAATTAGTCATTAAATCATTAGACTTTTTTTAAAAAAAGGAGTAATTTTTATTTGTTAAATTCGTATTTGTTCGAAATATTGCGTTATAGTAGAAAATGGGAAAACTGATCAGTGCTATTTTAATAACAATGCCGACGGAGACGAAGAACAAACACATGGTATAATAATTCGTACAGCATCGCTAAGACAATAATGTCCTTGTTGCCGTGTGTCTTGGCTTAAGGCACGCGTGTACGTACAGTGTGCAGCACTTGGCCTCCACCTGGTCCACAAGGCAGTTTCTCGCTGTCGTCACCGGATATCACTTTTATTGCGGAATAGCACCAGCCCTAGTGTGGAAATATTTTTGCTAAGTGACGTAGGTATGAAGCAGAATACTTCATTTGCTTTAAAGGAGTCAAGATTTGTCTGCCATTTCTATGAAATGATAAAATGGGAAAGAAATTATGGTAACAGTGATAAATTAAAAATTTAACAACAATACATTTATAACGTGTAATAAAAATAGAAAGTAGCTGATCTGCTACCTATATCTAGATAACGTCTGTATCTCCTTAAAAACGGACAAATTAATAAGAAAAATAGAGTTGTTCAACCTCAGTTTTTTACCCTTTAGCATCGACTATTTGTTTTATCCCTGATCACAACTTCATTTTTGAGCAGAGTTTCAAAAACTTAGTCAGTAGGAGAAATATGGTGATTTTTGTATATTAAACCACTTATCACTTTTCGATAAAAACAACAAATGGCGGACGGATTAAGTTTTCTTTTATTTGCCTATTTAATTCAAATTTTTATTCTATGTATCTTGAAACGGAGGGAATCAAAATGTTTCAATCTTTATCCGGTTTCTACGTTTATTACAGGAAATAATACGCATAAAAAACGAAAATCGGACATTTCGGAAACTGGTTGTTTTGAACTGTTCTAACAGTCAGGTTAAAATGGCGTGCAAAATGCCGATCTAATAGAAAACCAGTTGTTTCAACGATAAGCGCCGTCCCTACTCGCCAGCAGCTGGCTACTCCTAGGAGGCGCAGCTATCATGGACCTATTGTCTTCCGCGACATCACGTGGCGGCCACTTTCGTCTGCGACCAATTCATCCGCTAGCCGATACTTCAGCCATCACGCAGCCCGTATCTGGCAGTAAACGCCAGTGCACCAACTGGGGAATGAGCTAGGAACAGCTGAAAGCAGTTTCTGTCCTTCCCGTGCCGAGACCTGGCCTCTCGACGTTCAACTTGCCTGGCTTTGGCTTCTCGGCCTATTACCGTATTATACTTATAGGATGGTATCTTTTCTTTCGGACATGTCTGAAAGAATAGACACCATTGATGACCTGCAGCCGTCTAGAATGAAATTAGATTTATATATTAATACCTTCAGCTGCTGATGGGCGTTGATATACACTCCTGGAAATGGAAAAAAGAACACATTGACACCGGTGTGTCAAACCCACCATACTTGCTCCGGACACTGCGAGACGGCTGTACAAGCAATGATCACACGCACGGCACAGCGGACACACCAGGAACCGCAGTGTTGGCCGTCGAATGGCCCTAGCTGCGCAGCATTTGTGCACCGCCGCCGTCAGTGTCAGCTAGTTTGCCGTGGCATACGGAGCTCCATCGCAGTCTTTAACACTGGTAGCATGCCGCGACAGCGTGGACGTGAACCGTATGTGCAGTTGACGGACTTTGAGCGAGGGCGTATAGTGGGCATGCGGGAGGCCGGGTGGACGTACCGCCGAATTGCTCAACACGTGGGGCGTGAGGTCTCCACAGTACATCGATGTTGTCGCCAGTGGTCGGCGGAAGGTGCACGTGCCCGTCGACCTGGGACCGGACCGCAGCGACGCACGGATGCACGCCAAGACCGTAGGATCCTACGCAGTGCCGTAGGGGACCGCACCGCCACTTCCCAGCAAATTAGGGACACTGTTGCTCCTGGGGTATCGGCGAGGACCATTCGCAACCGTCTCCATGAAGCTGGGCTACGGTCCCGCACACCGTTAGGCCGTCTTCCGCTCACGCCCCAACATCGTGCAGCCCGCCTCCAGTGGTGTCGCGACAGGCGTGAATGGAGGGACGAATGGAGACGTGTCGTCTTCAGCGATGAGAGTCGCTTCTGCCTTGGTGCCAATGATGGTCGTATGCGTGTTTGGCGCCGTGCAGGTGAGCGCCACAATCAGGACTGCATACGACCGAGGCACACAGGGCCAACACCCGGCATCATGGTGTGGGGAGCGATCTCCTACACTGGCCGTACACCGCTGGTGATCGTCGAGGGGACACTGAATAGTGCACGGTACATCCAAACCGTCATCGAACCCATCGTTCTACCATTCCTAGACCTGCAAGGGAACTTGCTGTTCCAACAGGACAATGCACGTCCGCATGTATCCCGTGCCACCCAACGTGCTCTAGAAGGTGTAAGTCAACTACCCTGGCCAGCAAGATCTCCGGATCTGTCCCCCATTGAGCATGTTTGGGACTGGATGAAGCGTCGTCTCACGCGGTCTGCACGTCCAGCACGAACGCTGGTCCAACTGAGGCGCCAGGTGGAAATGGCATGGCAAGCCGTTCCACAGGACTACATCCAGCATCTCTACGATCGTCTCCATGGGAGAATAGCAGCCTGCATTGCTGCGAAAGGTGGATATACACTGTACTAGTGCCGACATTGTGCATGCTCTGTTGCCTGTGTCTATGTGCCTGTGGTTCTGTCAGTGTGATCATGTGATGTATCTGACCACAGGAATGTGTCAATAAAGTTTCCCCTTCCTGGGACAATGAATTCACGGTGTTCTTATTTCAATTTCCAGGAGTGTATATCAACAGGGACAGGTGAAAATGTGTGCCCCGACCTGGACTCGAATCCGGGATCTCCTGCTTACATAGCAGACGCTCTATCCATGTGAGCCACGGAGGGCACAGAGGACAGTGCGACTGCAGGGACTATCTCGCGCAAGCCTCCCGCGAGACCCACATTCTCACCTTATTTGTCCACACACTACATTCATAGTATCCCTATCCAACACACTCATTACTCTTGGAAGACATTCTTACCGAGTCCCATTAAGAGTTCGGGTAATATGTGTGCATCCGCACGGAAGAAGAAGGTCATGGCCGGTATTGCCAGAACTATATACTTGTATGGATATGGTGTCTGTTCTTTCAGACATGTCCGGCCCTGACCGTCTTCTTCTTCTATGCGGATGCACACATATTACCAGAACTCTTACGGGACTTGGTAAGAATGTCTTCCATGAGTAATGAGAGTAATGAGTGTGTTGCGTAAGGACACTACGAATGTAGTATGTGGACATATAAGGTGAGAATGGGGGTCTCGCGGGGGCCTTGCGCGAGATAGTGCCTGCAGTCGCACTATCCTCTGTGCCCTCAGTGGCTCAGATGGACCGTTTATACCATGGACTTTGCCGGCACTGTAGCTCAGCGTGTTCGGTCAGAAAGCTGGTTGGCCTCTGTAATAAAAAACTGAGTGAAAGCATCAACAACGAACTTGAATGGATGTCATGTGACGTCCGCAACGACCAAACACACACACACACACACACACACACACACACACACACACACACACACATACACACAAAACAAAAAAAAGTAAAAAAATAAAAAAGGATAGAGCGTCTGCCATGTAAGTAGGAGATCCCGGATTCGAGTCCCGATCGGGGTACACATTTTCACCTGTCCCCGTTGATATACACTCCTGGAAATGGAAAAAAGGACACATTGACACCGGTGTGTCAGACCCACCATACTTGCTCCGGACACTGCGAGAGGGCTGTACAAGAAATGATCACACGCACGGCACAGCGGACACACCAGGAACCGCGGTATTGGCCGTCGAATGGCGCTAGCTGCGCAGAATTTGTGCACCGCCGCCGTCAGTGTCAGCCAGTTTGCCGTGGCATACGGAGCTCCATCGCAGTCTTTAACACTGGTAGCATGCCGCGACAGCGTGGACGTGAACCGTATGTGCAGTTGACGGACTTTGAGCGAGGGCGTATAGTGGGCATGCGGGAGGCCGGGTGGACGTACCGCCGAATTGCTCAACACGTGGGGCGTGAGGTCTCCACAGTACATCGATGTTGTCGCCAGTGGTCGGCGGAAGGTGCACGTGCCCGTCGACCTGGGACTGGACCGCAGCGACGCACGGATGCACGCCAAGACCGTAGGATCCTACGCAGTGCCGTAGGGGACCGCACCGCCACTTCCCAGCAAATTAGGGACACTGTTGCTCCTGGGGTATCGGCGAGGACCATTCGCAACCGTCTCCATGAAGCTGGGCTACGGTCCCGCACACCGTTAGGCCGTCTTCCGCTCACGCCCCAACATCGTGCAGCCCGCCTCCAGTGGTGTCGCGACAGGCGTGAATGGAGGGACGAATGGAGACGTGTCGTCTTCAGCGATGAGAGTCGCTTCTGCCTTGGTGCCAATGATGGTCGTATGCGTGTTTGGCGCCGTGCAGGTGAGCGCCACAATCAGGACTGCATACGACCGAGGCACACAGGGCCAACACCCGGCATCATGGTGTGGGGAGCGATCTCCTACACTGTCCGTACACCACTGGTGATCGTCGAGGGGACACAGAATAGTGCACGGTACATCCAAACCGTCATCGAACCCATCGTTCTACCATTCCTAGACCGGCAAGGGAACTTGCTGTTCCAACAGGACAATGCACGTCCGCATGTATCCCGTGCCACCCAACGTGCTCTAGAAGGTGTAAGTCAACTACCCCGGCCAGCAAGATCTCCGGATCTGTCCCCCATTGAGCATGTTTCGGACTGGATGAAGCGTCGTCTCACGCGGTCTGCACGTCCAGCACTAACGCTGGTCCAACTGAGGCGCCAGGTGGAAATGGCATGGCAAGCCGTTCCACAGGACTACATCCAGCATCTCTACGATCGTCTCCATGGGAGAATAGCAGCCTGCATTGCTGCGAAAGGTGGATATACACTGTACTAGTGCCGACATTGTGCATGATCTGTTGCCTGTGTCTATGTGCCTGTGGTTCTGTCAGTGTGATCATGTGATGTATCTGACCCCAGGAATGTGTCAATAAAGTTTCCCCTTCCTGGGACAATGAATTCACGGTGTTCTTATTTCAATTTCCAGGAGTGTATATATCAAACGCCCGTCAGCAGCTGAGGGTATTAATATATAATTCTAATTTTGTTACCGTGTTTGTGCTCAGAGACTGTCGTCTCACCTTATGGCCCTAAGACGTAGACTTTATCTGATAGTGAACTAGTCATTCTAGGCGAACTATCTAGCTTCGGTTTCTTCTACCGGAAGGGCCAAATCAAGACAGTTACTTCGAATGGTAAACTATTTTCTGTTCTTGTTCATAAATGCTTTATGACAGAGAAAGGTGAATTATTGTCGTTATTAAAAAGTCTATGGTTTTTTTGTCTGTCTTCTACAACAAGTCCGGCACAAGCCATTTCAATCGGCAATGATATTTTCTGAGAATTGTTAGTGCTCTATCGTTACTGAGTCTTTTAATAGAGAAAGGACCTATCTTCGAAATATCGAAGTGTGGTTAACACATTTCCTACGTTACGCGAATATAAGAATTCTATTAAGCTTTCATGGTCAGCGTCTTTAAAAAAAACCAAAACTTATTGCCTGAAACGAAGAATATATATAAAATGAGTGGGCTGGTAAGGTGGGTCATAACAACAATTTTTCACGCAGCAATCCATGTCCGCAACCCCTAGCGTACGGCGATAGGCGTCGTTGAAGAATATCGCGCACCGCCAATGGACACGCAAATGCCATCCCTACCATCATGGTAGCAGGTCTGCAGAGCAAGTTTTCAATGGATTTGTGGCACAAGGTAAATGAGAAGTCGCGGCGAAGTTTTATAACCTTTATTTGAAAACAGGTACAAAAAGTGCTCGAAATTTCCCGCTCCCTCTCATATGCACACCGTGCAACGACGATGGAGTTACTGTCGAAATCTTTCAAATTGCATCGGAGGCTGCCGTAATGCGCTGTCAGCTCTTTATCAGTATCAACGGGTGTTTCACAGACAATAGGTTTCAGGTGGCCCTAGAAGAAAAGAATCAGTGAACGGTAAGACGGGGAACTTGCAGGCCATGCCACTAGCGCGCCGCGACCTATACAGTTGTCTCGAAAGGTTTAATCCAAACCAATTCGCGCTGCAAGTGCGAAGTTCACAACTGCACCATCGTGTTGTATTACATTCGCTACTGCACATTGAGTGGAACATGTTCCAACAACTCTGGCAGAATTTCTCGTGCGGAGATTAACTCGCGTGAGGAGCAAGTATGGACCGACCAGATTATCAACTACCAAGCCGGACCAGATGTTGAATCCGAAGCTATTTTAATGACCACGAATAAAGGCGGCTTGCAGTTTTCCGTGCTCACACGTGTTGACTGTCGCTGTTGAACATCCTTTTTCGTGTAAAGGGTGCCTCATCCGTGAAAAGTACACGGTTCGTAAAGTCAGGTTAAATGGCGCACCTTTGCAAAAAAAAAAAACACTGACAGAATTCAATTCAACGAGTAACATCGTCTGCCTTAAGGGCGTGAACCTTCTGATGGCGGTACGGGTTCAAATAAATCTTCATGCCACTCGCGCTAAATTGTGGAATGGCTTATTCCCATTTCCCGTGCAACACGCCACGAGCTTGTTGAAAGTGTGTTTTCTAGCAGTGCTAACACCTCCTATTCAAGTCCTGGTGTACGCACTGTGCGTTGACGACAGCGCCGCCAGGCCTTCGCACCTACAACACCAAAGATACACCACGGTTCGAATTAGGTCTTAAATGTAAATGTGCCATTACGAGAACGTGGCAGTGGAAAACGTAGCTCAAGTGAACCTGTCCTTCGTGGGAACCTGTGGAAGGCAGTAAATGTGCATGGATCTGGCACTCGACGATTCAGAATCAGCCGAATGTACAAACACTGGGCAACGTGAGCATTTCCATCCGTTGACACGTAAGCAAAATACGTCTGCCTTTTCCTCCCAAGAACATCGCTTTATTTCCTATTTACTCCACACAGTTAGATATGGCTCTGAGCACTATGGGACTCAACAACTGAGGTCATCAGTCCCCTAGAACTTAGCACTACTTAACCCTAACTTACCTAAGGACATCACACACTTCCATGCCCGAGGCAGGATTCGAACCTGCGACCGTAGCAGTCGCTCGGTTCCAGGCTGTAGCGCCTAGAACCGCTCGCTCACCACGGCCGGCCACGCAGTAACAAACACAAGCGTGTCCCCGTTTGGTGACAAACTGACACATGGCTTTCGAAAACGACGATCGTGTGAAACCCAGCTTATGCTATTCGTCCACGAGACTCAGAGGGCCGTAGACACGGGTTCCCAGGTAGATGCCGTGTTTCTTGACTTCCGCAAGGCGTATGATACAGTTCCCCACAGTTGCTTAATGAACAAAGTAAGAGCATATGGACTATTAGAACAATTGTGTGATTGGATTGAGGAGTTCCTAGATAACAAAACGCAGCATGTCATTCTCAATGGAGAGAAGTCTTCCGAAGTAAGAGTGATTTCAGGTGTGCCGCAGGGAGTGTCATAGGACCGATGCTATTCACAATGTATATATAAATGACCTCATGGATAACATCGGAAGTTCACTGAGGCTTTTTGCGGATGATGCTGTAGTATATCGAAAGGTTGTAACAATGGAAAATTGTACTGAAATACAGGAGGATCTGCAACGGATTAACGCATGGTCCAGGGAACGGCAATTGAATCTCAATATAGACAGGTGTAATGTGCTGCGAATTCATAGAAAGAAACGCCCTTTATCATTTAGCTACAATATAGCAGGTCATCAACTGGAAGCAGTTAATTCCATAAATTATCTGGGAGTAGGCATTAGGATTGATTTAAAATGGAGTGACCATATAAAATTAATCGTCGGTTAAGCAGAAACCAGACAAATTCATTGGAAGAATCCGTAGGGAATTCAGTCGGAAAACAAAGGAAGTAGCTTACAGTACACTTGTTCGCCCACTGCTTGAATACTGCTGACCGAAGTGGGATCCGTACGAGATGGGTTGATAGAAGAGATAGAGAAGATCCAACGGAGAACAGCGCTCTTCGTTACAGTGTCATTTAGTAATCGCGAAAGCGTTACGGAGATTATAGACAGATGCCAGTGGAAGACTCTGCAAGAGAGACGCTCAATAGCTCGGTACGGGCTTTTGTTGAAGTTTCGTGAACATATCTTCACCGAAGAGTCAAGCAGTATACTGCTCCCTCCTACGTATATCTATCGAAGAGACCATGAGGATAAAATCAGAGAGATCAGAGCCCACACAGAGGCATACCGACAATCTTTCTTTCCACGAACTGGAATAGAAGCGAGAACCGATAGAGGTACTCAAGGTACCCTCCACCACACCCCGTCAGGTGGCTTGCGGAGTATGGATGTAGATGTAGACACAGGGCGAACCAGACTCCGCAGTGTGCCCACATGCTGCCCTCTATGCAACACCTATCAGACAGACAAGTGCACAGCCAAAAGCAACGCGCTCACGTCCCAGTAAGAGGCGGGAAACCCGTACTGTTGTCCCACCTGGAATATCTGCAGCTATGTCGACTACAGTATTTGCAAATGAAGGTCATAAAACTTCAACCCGACGTCTCTTCTATTTGATATGACAAATACACCGAAACCTTTGCCCTGCAGGCCTACTACCACGATGGCTTGGATGACATATCGTGTGCCTGCCCTCTTTGGCGGCCCCACCGCTGTTCAACGACGCCTAGCGCCGTACGCCAACGGATGCCGACATGGGTTTCTATGTGAAATATGCTTGTTGTGACACACTCCACCGACCCTATTTCTGCATTCATCTCAAATACACACTGTACTTATATGGCGATGGGAACCATTTATGATAATCTGTCATTTTTTGCAGCTTCAGACAGGTGCACATGAAAATCATTAATGGCACGTTCACACCACAATTCAAGTGTTATTGGTGTCGCCTCCTTAACGTGACAAAAGTACCCAAGTGAAAATAAGTATTAAGTACATTTCTTAATGTCGTTTAGCTGGAGAAATATCCACTACAGAATTTTCTCTATCGAGCGGACACATTTCACTACATAAGTATATTGCATTTGCGATACCGATGTTCGAAAAGATGGTAGCAATAATCACATCACCTGACGTTTCCAATCGACTTTCCAAGGTGAAGGGCTGCAAGTCGAGTCGTCACCGTAGCTGGTCCCAGCGCTCGACAGGGAAACAGAGCCAAGGTCAACTACCGCAACCATTCTCGACCCGCCCCACATGCAAGTCCCAGGCTCCGTTCAGCCTCCCAAACCTACCGATGCCATTGGACAAGCGTCCGTCTGACAAGGACGTCGTGAGCAATCGATACAATCAGAAGTTATAATCGTGCATCAACGTTTTCTTCACTCGTCAGCGCTTACATTGCAACTTTAACCATGAGAAGCTCAAAGACGGAGGTAAAAGTGGACGTAAGGCAGAGTTAAAGGTAGACCCGTGGTCTAGGGGTAGCGTCTTTGATTCATAATCAAAACGTCTTCGGTCCCGGGTTCGATCCCCGCACTGCCTAAATTTTGATAAATAATCAGCATTGGCGGCCGAAGACTTCCGGTATAAGAAGTCAGCCTCATTCTGCCAACGGCCTTGTCAAAGAGGGCGGAGGAGCGGATAGAGGTTCAGGGCACTCTCTTGTCTTAGGGGTGGGAAATTGCCCCTAAAGGCGGAAGAATCAGCAATGATCAACGACATGAGGATGCAGAAGGCAATGGAAACCACTGCATTAAAGACACGTAACGTGTATCCGCAGGACATGTGGCCTGTAATTGAAGAAGTGTCGTGATGATCTCTCCGTTGGCAAAAGATTCCGGAATAGTCCCCCATTCGGATCTCCGGGAGGGGACTGCCAAGGGGGAGGCTACCATGAGAAAAAGACTGAATAATCAACGAAAGGATAACGTTCTACGAGTCGGGGCGTGGAATGTCAGAAGCTTGAACGTGGTAGGGAAACTAGAAAATCTGAAAAGGGAAATGCAAAGGCTCAATCTAGATATAGTAGGGGGTCAGTGAAGTGAAGTGGAAGGAAGACAAGGATTTCTGGTCAGATGAGTTTAGGGTAATATCAACTATGTTGTTACAGGTTTTAGAAACGCCGTCCGCAGCGTCGTGTCTTGAAAATCTTCCATACAAAACTAGCGACTACTGGGGACGATGAGCTCTCCATAACCACTCCGTCAGTTTGTTCAAAAAAATTGGAATTGAATAAAAAGGACGTCGACTTCAGCACATGGCGACAAAGCTTCCTCGTCCAGTTTCCTTGTCTAGTTTTTCACAAATTAATTGCAAGTTAACAAGTTAATTGGTGAAGAACCGGAAGAGGAAATTTGATAGTAAAATGGATGACTATTTTTGATGTTCCCTTGAGCAATCACCAGCTAGCATCCTGATGTCAACCCACAGCCTCAACTCAACGTTGCCACCGTACAGGCTATCCACATGGAGCCTCTCCATGCTGATGCCACAAGTGGGGTCGATGTTTTCAGCTGGACCAGGACCCTCGTCGACATGCAGTGGTGTGAGTCCAGTGTTCTTTGTGTTTTTCTTTGACTGCAAGTGTCATAGCAAGTCAGTCGTTCTTTTGCCGGAGCTTATATTGTATTTATAGGTTTAGTAAACGGAACGGGCAGTTTAGCTCTCCAAAGCCTGAGAGTTAAATTAACGAGTAACTGAAAATTCTAAGCCTGAAGGAAATATTAAGTGTTAGTGGACCAACTGGCTTGGTTTCATAGTTTCGCACCCTGAGAACTTTTGAATATCTCAAGTGAGTCAATATTGTTCACACTGGCAAATCGGACTTCGCAAGTTAAAGAACAGTGAGACGGCCGGAATGGTGACCAAGCAAACTTCGGCCAAGAAGGTTATTTCCGTCATACAATGCAAGACTCTCCCACTTTTACACTAAAAAACCTGCTGACAACATACAAAGGGGAGATAAGAAGTATCAAACACTGTATGAAATCAATTTTGTGATTATTATTGTTGGCTGGCTCTGGGCACTATGGGACTCAACTGCTGAGGTCATTAGTCCCCTAGAACTTAGAACTAGTTAAACCTAACTAACCTAAGGACATCACAAACATCCATGCCCGGGGCAGGATTCGAACCTGCGACCGTAGCGGTCTTGCGGTTCCAGACTGCAGCGCCTTTAACCGCACGGCCACTTCGGCCGGCTATTATTGTTAAAACACACTTATATTAACATACACGTCTTTACCGTACAAGGCCAGGAGGAGGAAAGGTGAAGAAGGAAGTGACAGGTAAAGGATGTCAGTCAGAAGACGAGCATTAATTTACAGAGACGATCCTATCATTCCACACATTCCTCCGAAATTCTAACATACCAATTCTATGCTCATTTTTTCCTTATTTGTCATTACAAATAACACCTTTCGGAGGCAGATTATTATATCCGTTTATAGAGGTAAGAGAAAATTTCACTTACACAAGAAAACAAAATTTCTAACCCATGATAAGGAGAAGAAAAATGAGGTTCAATTTAAGGCAGGTAAGCTCAGCGTTAAGAGAATATATAACATAAGATTGTGTTTGCACATGTTTTAATATGAGCAATATCTCTTATCATAAGAAAGGGGTGTGGCACATTGTCTAAATGTGATATTAATCATGTGGAGCGAATGAGGATGTGAAACAGTTTTGTCTAGAAGTATTATGATAGCGTACATTTAAGTTTCCTTTTTGTCATTTCATTTTGTTGATGTATTTCTTAAATAGGGTTTCCATAACATCAGAGTCTGAGAGCTGTACGAAACGCTTGCTAGATCATACTCTTTGGAATGTGCAACGGTTTTGAGTGAGGAATGTGACTCATTATATACAAGCATGTAAAGTAGCGATTATGAACAGCCATTCAAGCGAAGGACCGATGGAAGAAGAGATTTAACGTCCCGTTGACATCGACTTGATTAACTACCGTTCACAGTCTCGGAATGTTTCAAGTATGGGAAAGGAAATCGGCCGAGCACTTTCAAAGGATCAAATGGCTCTGAGCACTATGGGACTTAACATCTGAGGTCATCAGTCCCCTAGAACTTAGAACTACTTGAACCTAACTAACCTAAGGACATCACACACAGCCATGCCCGAGGCAGGATTTGAACCTGTGACCGTAGCGGTCGCACCGTTCCAGACTGAGGCACCTAGAACCGCTCGGCCACACCGGCCGGCCATTTTCAAAGGAACCATCCCGGAATTTGCCTTGAGCAATTTAGGGAAATCATGGAAACCTAAATCTGGATGGCCGAACGTGTATCTGAACAGTCGTCCTTGCGAATGGTAACACTTAGCCAAGACTGTTTCGAGTACGCGGCAGAAATTTCTCTGGGAAGCCATTACACATCCCCCATACAGTCTGATCCCTCCACATGGGATTCTCGTATTTTTGGGGTCGTAGCCACCGATTTTCTTCGGACAATAATGCATCCATAGGTAACTGCAAACATTTTTCCATTAAGACATTGACCGTTTTGTCTTACAGTGGAATACTATATGGTTATGTCGATTACTTTTGAAATAATTAACAGTTACTTGCTTATTCCCATCTGTCACTTTTTCATTTGAGTGTCTCTTATAATGTCTATGAGGATCTAGACTTCATCCCCTCTCGTAGCTTAAACCTGTTCCAATGACATAACTAGTGCTTGGAAAAGGAAATAAAATTAATTACTGCAATGAGTATTGGATCATTACATGTACCAACAAATACCATTGAGTTCTTGTCTTAATGAAGTTTATCTGTTGTGCATAGAAGCGACGTTAATGACTTTAATGAGTCAGTTTAATTAAAATCGATTCAGATCTTTTATAAATCCACATACTTCAGACAAGCTCAGTGGAATTTACACAATGCTATGAATGTATGTTAAAATATTTCCAATTGTTTGATACTAGCCGTTTCCAGCCATGCTTTACTGTTGCTCGGTCTACTTAAATTGAAAAGAAAGAAATATGAATATGCGTCCTAATCGCCTTCTCTCCCCCATATCTATCCATCTCCCTCTCTCCCTTTCCTTGTCCATCTCCTCCTTCTTCTCTCTGTCCATCACTTCCTCTCCCTCTCTCTGTCCATCTTCTTCTCCTACCCACTCCATCTCCTCCTGCTGCCCCCCGCCCCTCTCTGTCCATTTTCTCCATCCCGTTTTCTATGACCGTTTCCTCTCACCGCTCTGTCCATCTCCCCCGACCTTGAGCCTTGTTTATTGTTATTGCAAATTCAGATTTTGTAATAGTATTGTAATCATAAACCAATCAACCATAAATGCAACTGTCCTGTTTGCTAACAACGCTGTATTCGAAAGTATGTAGTTTATATGTGTCTAAACACTCTATTAGAATAACGAGTATAAATTTGAAGGTACATTTTGAGATTTTTGGTAACAAGAATTAAGTACCCAAAAACACGCCTGTAGTATTAGAATTCACTTTCAAAACAATCGGTCAAGAGCTCTCGGAGGTACACGATTTTGAACAAACGAATATTTACCTTTTTATTTGTCTAGATTACTTTCTGTGCCCCCTTTAATAATCCTGAAGTGTAATTCTTTTATTAAGTATCCACACTTCATCTCGCACCGCTACTTAAGGTGTTTTCGTTATCCGGCAGTAAATGCTTTTCAATCCAGTATTTATAATATTATTAAACACCACTTACCCTCTTTTACAATGAAAAGCACAACATCGCGGAAACTGTGTGCTAAATTGTCTGACATTATATTAAGAGAGTCTCAGAAAAAGCGATTCTAAGGTGCGGATGATCATGATTAATGCTCTGGACTTCCAAGAAACAAGTGATGGAGCTCTGGCTAGGAAACTAATAGTTTTTGTGTCACTCCATCCTCAATACTTGGCAAGTGAATCAAATGCTACCAATAAATACTCCAAGTGAAACATCATCAGGTATCAGGTCACCACTTAAAACAAAAATGTGAGAATATTCCGGTACACTGGGTGTACAAAAGGGCATGTCCAACTACCAGGAAACATTTTTCACACATTGAGGAACAAAAAATGTTATATGAAAACGGGGCCAAAAACGCTTTATTTGCATGTTAGAACTCATTTTCTGCTTCTCTTCATAATCACATGTATCATGGAACACATACAGGAAAAGAACGTATCAGCACAGTTTGAAACACTTACCTAACTGAAATGTTCAAAGTGCCCTCCGTTAGCTAGAGTACAAGCGTCAATCCACTGTCACATTGAATCATTGATGCGCTAATTTATCGCTGGAGAAATGCGTATTGTTTCACATCCTATGCAATACGGGCACGAATATTCTATAAATCTTGTATCAGGTTTTCGTACACAAGAGCTATCAAATGCCCCCACAAACAAAAGGTAATACGGAACCCCGGTACAGAATGTACAGTCTTCAAGCCCGTGTTGTGGTAGGCTGCGAAACAATAAGCGATTCTCCAAGGGATATTTAATTTAGAAAAGTTTTTAATACTGTGATGGTTCTTGTGTATTTCCCCTGTTTAATGTGATTATGAAGAGAAGTAAAATATGACCTTTAACGTGGAAATCAAGCGTTTCCTGTCCCACGTCCACACGGCATATTTTGTTCATCTACGTGTGATGAAAGTTACCTGAAAGTGTTACACTCTGTATAAAGTCAGCGTCATTTTTCCTAGTTAAAACCTGTTAACGAAATCAAATCTCTCAAATTAAATTAGAGTAACTGTCAATTTTTTTTCCAGAAAGTGGCCCTCCCACGTTTTCCAGTACTCATTTTCTCCCTGTAATTATATTTCGAGGCGAACGGGTTTTTGGGTCCATAAAGGCCACTGACGCGCGAAATTGGACGTTAATTGCCCATCGGTCGGGTTGGTACGTGAATTTGACGCGCCTGACTGTTCCAGACACACTGCGGAGTGGCCAGTGGGACGTCTCGCGATACTGAACGAGCTCACACATTCACAAGTAAACAAGTGAGGGACAACCACAACTAACAGCGGGTACACATGGTAGTCACTTTTTTTTATTTTTTTTTAAATTTATGGTACGTGAAATTCAGAAATCAAATATCTATTAGCCAAAGCAGTTCGACGCAAATGTCAAACATTCTCGATAAAAACAACTCTGAAGTTTTCCGATCGTCATTAATATGCTAAAGCGAGGTCGATTATCCTCGACAGGCCGTGTGACAGTAGTAGAACGCTCGTCTCGCACGCGGGTGGCGCTGGCTCAATTTCCAGGCCTGAGAAAATCTTAAACGAAGGTGCACGTTTTATGAAAATTTCTCTGAAAAGATGAAAAGGAATTTAATCCGTAATGTTTGTGTTTTAATTTAACGATCTTTAACAAAATTAAGAGTTTATATTTGGCTCGAAAACTGGCCTTTTGTGTGTGATATGAAATTAGAAATAAGAAACCGGGCATTTTTCACGAAAATAACTATTAGATATTTGCTAATTAGCATATATATGATGAATTTTATATTTAAATGGCGTCGGTAAAAATGAAAAATGTAATGAGCGAAGTGCAAATCTAACCAGGGATTACCAGCCGCTAGTGCTACGGATTTTTTTCCGTCTTTGTGTATTTTAAACTCCACGGAATTGCATGTGGAACACGCACCTCTGTTTAAAAGTTTGAATTAGCCAGAATAATACGATCAATTTGTATTCAAAAGGGCCCCTAGCGGGAAACTGTCAGGTAGTTTTTGTTTCTTCCACCCTCTTTTTTTCCTTCTTTTTTTTGCGCTGAATCCGAATATAAGGTTTGCCAACAAAATTAGTGACGCAACATTGAAAAATGCAAAACAGTAAAAAAGTCTCATTTTTTGGTGCTTTTTTGTTTATAACTCAGAAAATATCAGCTTTTCGTAGGTAACCATCCTATTCAATATGAGAGCACAAAATATCCTACAAATTTCAGAGTTTGGGTTTATTCTCCGACAAATTGTTTGCGCTCAAGCGCTAGATGGAACTGGCGTATTTCGGATGTTTCCACAAAACCCACTTTTTCCATTTCAAAACTCTAATTTATTGGTAAAGACTGTAATTTAGTGAACACCTTGTAGCTTTAATTAAATGTAATGTATAATGGTTTCCTCTAGTATTCCAGGTTCAACACTAAAAAGACATTTCGAAAAGCACATTGTATTTAAATTCTATTCAAATGTAGTTCGTCTTGTATGTCTTTTTATTCTGTTTATTCTCTCCCTGCACCAGGTCCGGTTCGAGAACATTTTTCCACAAAAGCGACTTACCATTTGGCGCCCTCATCTCCCCCCTTTCCCCTTGTACATTACCACCCATGTAAATTTTCACATCAAATCAATTTGCAATTGCGAATAAGGACTACCATCAGCTGTAGAATGGAATGATCACAATGAAAATTTGTCCTGGTTGGGGACTCGAACCCAAATTACCCACTTATCGCGAGGGGCTTACAGTGCACGAATCGCCGCCAGACCCAAATTTCCATATGTCGTTAACAATCCATCTACTACTTGTACTCGTACATCTATTGTGTATATTCCCATACAGGTCAGACGTTGTACTTGAAAGTCGCTTGCGCGATATCGGCAGATAAATATGATAAAGCAGTGGCTGTGTTATTCTGAATACGACGCAAAGTTCCTGTGGACATGCATGCAGAATAACACAGGCACTGCAATATCGTATTTATCTGCCGATACCGGGCAAGCCACTTTCAAGTATAATGTCTGACCTGTACGGGAATATGCAACTGGTGGCGCGCTCTAGAAGAAGACACACCTGTGTAGGGTATCGTGCGCGATTCAGTCGCATAGGTGATTGTTTCAGGGCAGTGAGCGGGCGCTACAATACTCAACCTTTTGAAGGGTCTTTATATTCCCAGAGGTCGCAATATGATCCAGAGTAGGACACTTACTTTTGCCGCTTGATTTACGGAACTGAAAATACACAGAGTTGAGTAACTATTCTTCGTAAGGCGTGAACTCTGAACTATTTTGAGCAGGAGAATCTTACGTGTATTGTGATCACGGAATGGAATTAGTTTCCGCGAGTTTTTGATGACTATTTAGTTTGGGATTTTGCTATCCTTCTCGTAACGCTCTCACCATAACTTTACTCATTTGATAAGGGCATTTTCTGTCTGTATTTTAATTCAATGTCACAAGTCCACTTCCCATTCATTTACGATGGCCATTCTAGAATGTACATTATTCAGTATAATTCTCTGCCATCTACATCAATTACAGACGTTAGAATAGAGCCGTTCTTATTAAATTATTCATTTAACCTAGTTTGGTATTTCTGTGTATTTTATTAATTCGGAATTTGAGTCGGTGCATAGACTATTTGACTGCGGGATCACACCTACAGGTTATTATCTGCAGCGAATTAGCTGTGGGGCATGACAGCAGACGTGCTCGCCTTGACGCTATGACTACACCGAGCTATTCTTTTTAAACAAAGCCGTACATAGCATCAGCGCCTAAAGTACGAGAAACCACAGGTAAAGACGCAATTCGTTTGCTCGTATGGACTGCTGTTTAGAAGAGCAACTACTCAACAGTAACCGTTAGGTACCGTCGCAAATTGTCAGAGAAGACAGGAGAAAATCACGAAGAAGATTCAGGATTCGTCGATGGCTTTAATAGCCTTCATAAAAATTGAAAAAACTTAAGATGTAAAACACTTTTTGAAACGTTCTGAATGTCACGCACCATGTATTTCAGTGGCATTTAAAACATCTAAAGCATGCCAATTTCAGCCCGGATTAAAGTTTGTTTTGCGATTACCGAGTATAAAAAAGTTACATAACACTAAAATTTAAATTTATCGACAGCGTGTTTATGCTTCTTGTGTACAATATATTGCCCTAAATTCAGCTTGTTTCATCATCCACAGTCATACCAACACAACGCGTTAAAACTTTGAGCAATGCCCTTTTTGTGAATAATACAAGTGGACGTGATTTACTGGCAATTGGGAAATCCTGTAAACCATTGATCCTCATTTTTATAAGAAGGCAAGAAACACAGCTCTGACTGTAGAATGTTCTTTTAAATTAAAACCACGACCGGTTTCACATCAACTTATGCATATCCTCACGTGATATAAATGGTGTAAACGACGTTATTCAACGCTGCCCTGTAAATAATGTCGTAGACACAGTTTACATCACCTGAGGATGCGCCTAAATTGGTGTGAAACTGGTCGTGTTTTTAATAAGTAACTTCTAACAGCCACAGCGGTGTTTTTTGCCTTCTTATAAAAATTTGGGCATATTACTGCCGTTTCTCGCGATTTAAAATAATATGTACATTAATTCTTACTGCATAAGACCTTTTAGCATGTGCAGTTAGTTTAACTTGGATATATTCGTTCAACTCAAAAAATTGAACTTGCTTTTCAAAAAATATTGGGAAATGGGGGAAGCGTCCCCCCTATCATCCCTGGCAGTGACGCCCATCCATCTGTGCAAGAACAATTTCAGCAGGTACATTGTTTAAAATACATGACACTTAGTAATGCAGATAAAACTTCTATTGAATTCATAAGAAAGTCACCGAGTCCTTTAGAAAAAGTTGGAAGCAGATGATGCAAACCTGCCAACTTTCTATTTATAGTCTGTGACACTATCGTTTACACTACTGCTTCAAAGTAACCGCATTGTCCAAATTAAATGATAGACGATTTCTACCAAAAATGTCATTATTGACATTTAACTATGGCAAGTTGTACCAAATCGACATGCTCTTGATTCATCGACATCCTGCCATATCATGGGAACGACAGACTTTCATACCATACAAGCATAACACAAAATGCAACAGAAAAGTGAAGCCTTTAAATAGCGATATCAAGTCTCGTGTGATTTCTAATACCAAATCGTACCTAAAACGAAATGTTTTCGAGACATCCTCAATACGTTAGCACTTTGAAACGGCTTACATTTGTACCATATGATACACTACAATACAAAATCCTGTGTACGTTAACGCTACAGCCTCGCTGCTGGCAGATTGCATCTTGCTGCAGGGCGATTACTGGGATATAGGAGGCGCAGGTTGGGCGGCGCAGTGCAGCTTATAGTCCGATTAAAATTTCTTGACAGTTGACGTCTGTCACTTGTCACTACAGCGTTGCCAAATCGGCTGCCGCCTACCGCTCGGTTACAGGCGGCACACGAACGTGGCGGGTCATTTCATAAATACTGTTAATGTGTAATGCGAAGCAATGTTGGAAGCGGCCGCTGCGAGGTGTGCGAATGGAAACAGGTGATGGGCTGCTCGGAAGCTGATTTTAAGTGACCAATGAGTGAACTGCGACGGGCGACACGTTTTCTAGCAATTGATTTATACTTTTGTCCTAAGCTAACCTAAGCTAGCTGCAACGTCGCGATGTGCAATACAGCAATCTGCAGCAGAACTAAAATCATGATTCCTTTGTTCACGGCTATGAAAGCTAATCAGAAAACTTTAATTTCTCACTATCATTAATTACCTGAAACTACCGTCACACTGGGAACACCTGCTGTTGCGTTGTGAACCGATGAGATATGTTAGAACAACTGGAGATACACCTCCATAAAATCAAAAAACCAGAATCTATGTTAAATGAACAAACAGATTTCGCAAGCCAGTTATTTTAGTAGTTTTAAAGACCTAGTCTAAAGTTATTCCCTGGATAGGTCAATTGTTTAATAATTATATATATGGCAGAAATTCATCTTTGATCATACATACTCTGTACGACAACATCTGTGAGGTTTTTACAAGCATGTGTATGCAAATGTGCCTCTTGAGAGAAGTGACATGTATGAACAGGATGGAGAAAAAAATGTGTAATAGTGCTACAAAGTTAAAAGTGCTATTCTTGGATTATGAGGTACATTTACACTTTTCGTCTTTTGCACTGTGTTGCACTTATTTTCTGTGTTTGACTCACGAAATTCATAACCTAACATCGAACCTTTTCATGACAAGATTATGCAGTTCACCTCATTCAAAAGAAAAAATAAGTCATCTATGAAAACAAGCTACACCTTACGTTGGACCCATAGCATCCGAAATACATCGTGTATTTAATAAAACACGATAATTTGTGACTAAAGGCGTTTTTTAATTAATACTTTCAGTGTAAAGAAGAATTACAGGAAGACAAATAATAGCAAAAAAAGGTCAATACGATGACGAAATTGACAAGATAAAGTATTATAAATGAAAAAGTTACATTTAAACCAATTAACTGAATAAAAGTAATAATAGAGATCTTCTGATTAGTTTTAGAAATTTAAAGAAAGTCCCTGTATTTAACGTGATTCAGATCTACAGTCTTCTAAACGCCAAGTCTCTACATTAATCACTGGGCTGTGGCACTACATTCCGTTATGTTGTTATACTTATCACTCAGTTGCAACGATGAATTGTAGCACTGAAAAATGCGGCATCACGTAATTTCTTGTGAAGCTTATCTAATATAATCCGGTCAAGATAATATTGTGGGGAAGGCGAGCGAAAGGTTGCGTTACATTGGCAGGACACTTAGAAGATGCAACAAGTCTACTAAAGAGACAGCTTACACTACACTCGTTCGTCCTCTGTTAGAATATTGCTGCGCGGTGAGGGATCCTTACCAGGTGGGGTTGACGGAGGACATCGGAAGGGTGCGAAAAAGGGCAGCTCGTTTTGTATTATCACGTAATAGGGGAGAGAGTGTGGCAGATGTGATACGCGAGTTGGGATGGAAGTTGTGGGGCGGCGGTGGAATTCATAGTTAATAATTTAAATGTAGAATAGATGCATTTCCCGGCCGATGCACCAATTGTGGGGCGGCGGTGGAATATTTGTTGTTATTTAAATGTAATGTGGAAATTATGCATTTCCCGGCCGATTAACCGTATGTGGGGCGGCTGGTAGGAATTTATTTTGTTATTTAAGTTTTGTTTGTTTTCCCGGCCGATTAACCATATGTGGGGCGGCGGGTGGAATTATTGTTTGTTAAATGTTCCTATTATTTATGCTGTCTTTTGCCCTTCTCAACACTGGCTCTCTAACTACAATATTGGCAACCAGAAAGTGATTAGCAAAACGTGAAGCCTGTAATTAGAATTCCTAGTGTCCACTTCATCTGAGAAATACACTTAGAGCTACAGCTTAAAGCTCTGAGGAATTAGGAAATTGTCTGGGATTCATAATCAAAAACGATCGTTAAAAAAAAAGTTCTCTATTTTCTGAAAGTCACAGATGAAAAAAAAAAAGAATCCACACAATCTGACTAACAGAGAAGTTCAGAGTCTAGTGCGCTGATGCTACTATAACTGTCCAAATTAAATGTTTAAGTGAATTCTCGCCATAATTTGATGATAATGCTCATCAAACGCCACGCTAAATAATGGTAGAATCTTTGTCCCGCGGCGGCACGTGAAAATACGACATACGCAAACTGAAAATCGATAATTAATGTCATCCCAGAATTAACACCTCACTCGAAAATGATTTCATGGTTACGCGTATCCTGAGTAACTTAATACGGCATCCGAGGCTGTTTATAGCAATGATACCGACGCGACGCGACTCCCGACACAGATGGTGTGCTATTCAGCGTCTGGAGAGAACTGGGGCCTTACTCTCTCGCGCAGCGTTCTTATATAGAAAGCCGCGGTGCGGACGGCTAAGGGAACGCCTGATCAAATCGGCTCTCCCGACTAGCCGCTGGGCTAGTAATGCACCACCTTAAGTTGCCGAATAAATCATAGCTTCTTTTGCTGATGGCCGATGAAACTCTCAATTTAAATCTGCATTCAACGCACAGGTAAGTAATCATAATAAAAGTTTGACGTGACTAAGTTAAATATTTTGGGCGAGAGAATTAATTTAATTACACTGCACGCAGTAGACGAGCTCTGAACTTGCCCTTTGGAGATACGCTATCGCTATAGTTTTATAGTTATTCAAGTGAAACTTCTCACATCTTCATGGTTATAGCGGATCTCCATTCTACTTAAATATAAACATCCTAGCCTTAGTTATTAGCCTACTTAATCTATCTTGCTTCCTTAATTTTTAAAACAAAAACCAGAAAATTATGAATTTCAACTAAAATCTTAATTTGTGAGATCCAAAGTACTGTTTCTATTAAATTCTTATGGAAAAGGAATCTAAATATAAATTTTTAAGTCTCTAGGTCTTTTCTGTTGCGCCAATGATTTTTACAGAAAAACGTCCAAATTTCGAAAATGGTTAAAGTTATCGAACTGATATTCAACACATATTAATTTAGTATTACTCCTGACATGCTAGAACCGTTTCAGGTTATTCACTTGATTTTTAAAGTATTGCACAACATTTATGACGTCAGCTAGTTACAGCGGACTGGCTGGCACACAATTGAAAGACTGATGTGAATTTACTACGGCGTGAGTAGGCTGCTTCCCTACAAAGTCATTAAAGCAAAGACGTTTTTCGTCGCGGCGAGATCTATTTACGAAATTTCAGTCACCAACTTTCTCTTCCGAATGCGAAAATATTTTGTTGAGCCCAACCTACATAGGTAGGAATGAAAAAAAAAAAAAATCAGAGCTCGAACAGAAAGGTTTAGGTGTTTGTTTTTCCCGCGCGCTGTTCGGGAGTGGAATGGTAGGGAGGTAGTATGATTGTGGTTAGATGAACCTTCTGCCAAGCACTTAAATTTGAATTGCAGAGTAATCATGTAGATGTAGATGTAGAATATGTGATTACATGTAAACCGTCATATTGTAAGTAACGTTCAGCATGACGGTACATATGTAAACATAACTCAAAGCATTAAGAATAGCCACACTGTCCCGAAATCTATGTAAATCTGGAAAATAAAAACAAAAATTGCGACTGACTGGTGACATTCTCTACAGACTTTTACAAAACAGTCGCTGGACACCAGCTCAAAAATGGAGTCAAATCTGATTGAAGAAATCTAGCTAATTTTAATAAGCCTTGTGAATTTACAAAAAATGTTCAAATGTGCGTGAAATCTTATGGGACTTAACTGCTAAGGTCATCAGTCCCTAAGCTTGCACACTACTTAACCTAAATTATCCTAAGGACAATCTCACACACCCATGCCCGAGGGGGACTCGAGGACTCGAACCTCCGCCTGGACCAGCCACACACTCCATATCTGCAACGCTGTTGTTTTTTTTTCGATCGTTGCGGACGTCACATGACATCCGTTTAAGTTCGTTGTTAACCCTTTCATTCAGTTTTTTTTATTACAGATGCCAATCAGCTCTCTGACCGAACACGCTGAGTTTCCGTGCCAGGTGACCGCTCGGCTAATCCCGCGCTGCATGAACTTACAGTTAACGTAAATAAACATTTTTCAATGGTTGTGAGAAGATAATTTATTCAACGGAAAACAAAATATATTTACAATAACTATTTAATGTTGAACAAAATAAGAAACAACACAGTAAATAACCAAGAAACTGGACATAGTAAAAAAATTTAAAAAATACTAGAAAAATCGAACCTCCTTGGCTTTTCAGAATGAGATTTTCACTCTGCAGCGGAGTGTGCGCTGATATGAAACTTCCTGGCAGATTAAAACTGTCTGCCGGACCGAGACTCGAACTCGGGACATTTGCCTTTCGCGAGCAAGTGCTCTCCTGGCTGTTGCTTGTGCAAACTCTTTCACACGATCTGTGTAATTTAAGTCCTCTGCAAGCTCGTGATCAATCAATATTGTTGCAAGATCATTCAAACGAGTTTGGCTAATCGTTGATCGGAGGTATGTGTTTATCAATTTCAGTTTTGAGAAACTCCTCTCTCTACTCACAACTGTCACTGGGAGTGTTAGGAGAATTCTCAGAGCAATGTTAACATTAGGGCAAAAATTATGTCTTCCTATAAATTTCAGAGCCTCTTTTGGACCTATTCCAGGTTTCAACAACGTTGAAAGCACTTTTAATTCTTCCATCAAGTCCAGTGCATCAATGTCGCTTGACTCATGATCTTGCAAAATCGCTGCGCGGTTTCTACACTTTGTGTCCAGGCTGTCAAGAGGTGCATTCTTCAGCTCGCCGATGTCGTAGAGAAAATCAAAATAATCACAATGAGATTTTAGTTGATTGAATCTCTCATCCAAAGATGTGGTTACTATATCTTAAAGATAATAGTAGAATTCAATCTTGTAACGTTTTGTTGGGTCATCTGTTGTCTTATCCCCTCCTTCATATGTAAAGTGTATTGGCTTCTTACTTTGCGCCAGGAAACACTTATCCGTGGTAACATTAGATCTTCTAGCTCTAATTCTCTAGCCAATTCTTTGGAATTCGTCTAGAAAGACACAATCTTTTCTTCTGTTCTGCAGGTCCCAAAATATGCTTTCGTTTTTTCAAGCATTTCCACGGCCCAAGAAACGTTTATGTCAATGATCTCGAGGGTCCTACTGATTACACTGATGTGAAGAAGAACGTCGTACCAGGTTACCAGAGAAGTGATAAAGGTGTAATTCTTGGATTCGCAAGTGACGTTGCTTCGCGAGCGGTCATACTATCGAATTCTTTTGATATCTGAACCAGTGCATCATAAACGTCTCCAATTTGAAACCTCAGGGGAGTAAGTGCATCGATGTGACTTTCTCACCTAGCAACGCTCAGTGGCTTCAGTGACAGGTTAGGCAGATACTTCTTCAAGACATCCCAACGTCGAATGGAGGACGATAAGAAGTCATGCAAGCTTTTCACTGTCGAAAAAACGGAAACAGCATATTTAGAAGACATAGTGGCATCGTTTACAACAAGATTCAATGAGTGACTGCTACATGGTACCTAAAATGCTCTCTTGTTCATATCTGAAATTCTTTTCTGGAGACCAGACTTCTTTCCTTTCATGTTTGCTCGAGTGTCGTATCCTTGCCCTTTGATATTACACAATAGGATTTTTTTATCTTCCAAGAACTTGAGTATAACCTGCGTCAAAGTGGAGCTTGAAGAATCGGGCACTGGAAGAAATCCCAGGAAATGCTCCCGAATTCTGACATCGTATACCCCGTCGAATCTTGTCTCCTGGACGAAACGTACCACAACAGTCATCTGCTCAGCTTTTGGAATATCTGGTGTGCAGTATAGAATTATACTGTAATACTTTGCAGATTTCATCATTAACAGAATGTTGTGAGTTTTAGATGATACAATAACATGAATTAGGTCATTCTGTGTTTCTTTTCCAAGATAATGAAGACCCCTGTTCTCACCTTGCTTTGTTCTGTGCAGGTGCTCCCATCATAATTCCTCTGAAAGGCAGACATTGCCGACCTGGGAAATGAATTATTGCTATTAAGCGCTCAAGAACATTTTTCCAATGTTCACTTTCGGTATTCAGAAGCCTTTGATAATGGACGATGACAGTTCGTGACTTTTTCGGTCCCTAGGAAAACACGATCCATTTTTTATGTGAATTAAAATGCTTGGCAGACTTCCCGTGACTTTCGAGATACGAAGCAAGGTGCTGCCAGTCTCTTATACCGTTCTTTGCAATTTTTACTGTAGTTGACGAAAAAAATTTGCAACAAAAGCAGAACACAGCATCCTTGCTTCTTCTAAATTCTTCAAAGAATAGCTGTAGTGCACAGAGCTGAAACGCCGGTGGTCCGCGTTTTTATGACATTCTTCAGCTTCCTTAATGCGCTCGGGAGGACCTCGCATGACCAAAGTCGTTCGAATGCAGTCGGTAATAATTTCCTGCCATCTTCCGGGATCTGAGTCAATTGTGCCTTGCAGTTTAAGCTCGCCTTCAATCCCTTTTCCGGTGGTGAGCACCTCGGCTGATGTTCCTCCGGTATTTTCTGAATCGGATCGCCTAATTTCAATTCTGCCTGATGTTTCAATCTCGGAGCTTTCGTAACAAAGCAGGTCTTGAGTCTAGACGAAGTCTGTTGAACATGTTGTGGGTGGACCACCGTCAGCATTGCTACTGTATGCGGTGGTCGCAGTGCTGTGTTCGTCAACATTCTGGTCATGTCCTGATAATAAAGATGTAGCTGCAGTAGCTAAACTAGTTTCTGTGCTTTCAGGATCTATTTTTCCACCCTCACCGTTGCTAGGTCGTTCTCTCTTTGGCTTGAAATATCGTTGTAGTGCATCCTTTTCCTTCTTATCGTCATCTTCCTTCAGCGCCCGTCTTTTCCTATATTCACAGCCAGGCAGTCTTTTTCTACCGTCGGACATGTTTCGATCCAGTCTGTAAAGAACGATTACGTGAAACAAACTATTGAGGTCAGTGTACTGACTTTATTTGCAACACACTTCGCAGACAATTTCCTGATGTTCCACTGCACGTAAACGGAGAATCATGTTGTTGTAGGATACACTGTTCAGGAGATGAAGTCGTAAGAATTGAGCCAAGTGAAATTGAATTTCAGGCCGAGTTTCACTACAGACGCAGGTAAAACGGTCAAAGAGTGGGGCAGAAGGCAATGGAGAGAGGAAGAATAAGGAGTTGGAGTAACATAATAGTGTAATAAATACACACCCGGGCATCGACGGGTACTAATGCTAGTCGAAATAAATTAACTCACTGCACTGCGGTTGTTCATTTCAAAGAACTGACACTCGACATCTGTCGTAATTTCTATGTGTCACTTCTTTCGTGTCTGATTATGGAATAAGGGGTAACAAATTATTCATCGCCGTAACACTTCACTTTTCTTCGATTTATTTTCGCGTGCTTATTTGCCGACTTTACAGTTTTTGAAGTAACAGATCATAAGAAAAATAAATTTTCCTATTCTGCAATCTTGAAGGAGAAAAATTCTAACTTATGAATAACGTGCATGCGTAATAGTAATTGTACGTCATATGAAAAGCACTTACCTATTACATCCCAAGTTACAAGAAATTCGGACGCACTAATTATTCTGTTCTTACGAAACGCAATGAAAGTGCTTCTGACCAATCTTGGCTCCCTCGACCAACTACCGAAACGAATTCTGTAGTTTTCGCTGCAGAGAACGCAACAATACCTATTGCTTGGAAAGGCGAAGTGGTTACGCGGCGCCGCCCGGGATTAGCCGAGCGGTCTACGGCGCTGCAGTCATGGACTGTGCGGCTGGTCCCGGCGGAGGTTCGAGTCCTCCCTCGGGCATGGGTGTTAATTTAGGTTAAAGTAGTGTGTAATCTTGGGGACTGATAACCTTAGCAGTTAAGTCCCATAAGATTTCACACACATTTGAACATTTTTTTGGTGACGCGGCAGCACCAGGAACCAGGTCACGTGACGAGGTACAGCGAGGCTACGGTTAAACTAGCGCCCATGAAGAAGAAGCAAGAAGCTCACAATAAGTATGTGACCGATGATGTGGTAAATGTATTTTCAAGCAGCTATTTCTATGGCATTACGAACAATAAAAGGAAATACGAACTCTGCGAAAACTGCACAACTTCTGTCAAACAGAAATGAACTTCAAAGCTAGCAAGGAAACCCTTAGAAACAATGTTCTGTCTATGGAGTTTCGTTTTAGAAAGGGGGGGAAGGGAGCGGCAGATTTGCTTTGCCGCCCCTCGGAAAGTGGCCGCCCCCTGCGGCCGGACGTTTCGCTCGTGCCTTGCACCAGCCCTGGGCTATGGCGTGTGATGAAATACTAAATAATAGGCCTAGACTCAGAATCCGGAATCCAAACGCATCAGGAAAGAAAGCAGACAAGTAACTGGAAGTAAAATGACTGTTGTGGAAGTTAGGCAACGGCGAATGTCTGGCCATGACGCAGAGCGCTCTCATTGGCGGGGAGCGTGAGGTGTCAACCATCAAGTAATTCCGATCGGACTACTCTGTTCTGTAGGTTTCGCTGTGGCGTGCTTTCTAATGTCGCAATGTACGCAGAAACGCTGGCCCGCCACCTGTCCCGGCTACTTGCGCCTGGCTGCGAGGGACTTGTGGCTGAGGCACAGGTTCCTGTCTTGCTCTACAACTGTCTGCTATGATGTCGGAAGAATTGATAGTGCTAGTGTGTAGAGAACCTCTTCTGCACGACATGAGGCACCCAGTCTCCTCTTTAACTTCTAAAGATTTCCGGACAACTCTAAACGGATTCGACAACAATTCAAACATGCATTCAGCCATTTGTCGTCCTCGCAGCAATCCTTAATTCATCACCATTGCTATATTCATCAGACAGCTATGCGGAAAAATCACCGTATATTGCTAAGCAGCGCAAAAGTCTCATCTCCCACTAGAACTCCCCTTTGATGGTTTATTTGATCCGTTACTGTAATGGAATCCGTCTCCGTAGATGAGGCGTTAGCTCACTACCATGTGGGGAACCGGTTTCGATTCCCGGTACTGTCAGGGGCCTTTCCTTGGTGAGAGAACTGGCACGGGATGCACTCAGTCTCTTTAGGCCAACTGAGGAGCTACTAGACTGCTTAGCAGCGGTCCAGAGGTAAAGGAACCCGATAAAGAGCGGGAAAGCGGTGTGCTGACCACATGCTCCCCCATACAGCTACCAGTGAGGGCACTGCAGAAGGAGACTGGCGGTCGTCTCGCCCGATTGGCCGGTCTGAGGCCAGAACGCGGAATTTCTTAGTGATTCAAAATGGTTCAAATGGCTCTGAGCACTATGGGACTTAACTTCTGAGGTCATCAGTCCCCTAGAACTTAGAACTACTTAAACCTAACTAACCTAAGGCCATCACACACATCCATGCCCGAGGCAGGATTCGAACACCTGCGACCGTAGCGGTCGCGCGGTTCCAGACTGAAGTGCCACTCCGGCCAGTGAAGAGAATTTCACAAACTGAGCAAGTCAATAATATATTGGTCCACCTCTGGCCCTTACGCAAGCAGTTATTCGGCTTGGCGTTGTTTGAGAGTGTTTTTTAATGTCCTCCTGAGGATTTCATGCCAAATTCTGTCCAACTGGCGCTCTAGATCGCCAAAATCCCTAGCAGGTTGCAGGTCTCTGTCCACAATGATCTAAGCGTTCTCAATTTGGGACAGAGCCAGTGACTCTGGTGGACAAGGTAGGGTTTAGAAAGCACGAAGACGAGTAGTAGAAACCCCCTCCATGTATGCGAATGCATTATCTTGCTGAAATGTAAGCCCAGGATGGCTTGCCATGAAGGGGAACAAAATGGGCGTAGAATATCGTTGACTTAATGTTGTACTGTAAGGGTGCCGCCGATGCCAGCCAAAGGAGTCCTGCTTTGAAGAGAAATCGCACCCTAGACCGTCACTTATTATTATCAGGCCATATGGTGGGGAACAGTGAGGTTGGTAGCCCACCACTGTCCAGGACGCCTCCAGACACATGTTCGCTGGTTGTCGGGGCTCACTGTAAAGCAGCAACCATCACTGGCGACAATTCTACTCCAGTCAATTAGATTTCAGGTCGAAGAAGTGTCTGGAGACGCTCGGAGCAGTAGTGGGTTAACAGTCCGACTATCGCCCCCCATACTGCCGATCAACCAAGAGTGATGGTCTGCAATTCCATTTTATTTCATACCAGGATCGCTTTGGTTGTCATCTGCGGCACCCTTACAGCACACCGATACGTAGAAGAAATTCTACGCTCCGTTTTGTTTCCCTTCATGGCAAGCCATTCTGGGCTTACATTTCAGCAAGATAATTTCCCTCGGCACAAGGCGAGGTTCACTACTGCTTGCCGGCCGGAGTGGCCGAGCGGTTCTAGGCGCTACAGTCTGGAACCGCGCGACCGCTACGGTCGCAGGTTCGAATCCTGCCTCGGGCGTGGATGTGTGTGATGTTCTTAGGTTAGTTTGGTTTAAGTAGTTTTAAGTTCTAGGGGACTGATGACCTCAGAAGTTAAGTCCCATAGTGCTCAAAGCCATTTGAACCACTACTGCTTGTCTTTGCCCTTGTCAAACCCTACCTTGACTAATAAGGTCTCTGGGTCTCCCGCCCCCCCCCCCCCCCCCAGTTGAGAGTGTGTGGAGCATTATGGGCAGGGCGCTACAACCAGTTTGGGATTTTCACGATCTAACATTCCAGGGACAGAATTTGGCGCTATATATCTCAAGAGGCTATCCAACAACTCTATCAATCAATACCGAGCCGAACAACTGCTTTTATGAGGACCAGGGATGGATCAACGACCTAGATTTGCTCAGTTTGTGAATTTATTTCTCTTTAATAAATCATACAATCTTTCTGAAATTGTAATTATTTGTTCGCCTATACAAGTACATATATACATCACACCTACCGATATCCACCCTATTCGGATAATTATTTCGTGGTGATTTTCTTTGTCTTAGAATTTAAGTCACTAAATGCAACTTACAGCCGGCCGGAGTGGCCGAGCGCTTCTAGGCGCTTCAGTCTGGAACCGCGCGACCGCAACGGTCGTAGGTTCGAATCCTGCGTCGGGCATGGATGTGTGTGATGTCCTTAGGTTAGTTTGGTTTAAGTAGTTTAAGTAGTTCTAGGGGGCTGATGACCTGCCGAGCGGTCTGAGGCGCTGCAGTCATGGACTGTGCGGCTGGTCCCGGCGGAGGTTCGAATCCTCCCTCGGGCATGGGTGTGTGTGTTTGTCCTTAGGATAATTTAGGTTAAGTAGTGTGTAAGCTCAGGGACTGATGACCTTGGCAGTTAAGTCCCATACGATTTCACACACATTTGAACATTTTTTTGGACTGATGACCTCAGATGTTAAGTCCCGTAGTGCTCAGAGCCATTTGAAACATTTGAACGCAACTTACACCATCCCAGTACGGGAAATTCAGCTGTTACTAATTTTTGCCTCCAACACGCTACTTGCGAATACTTTTTAATCACGAAATCGACCGACTGAGCCTACATCGATTATATTAAATGTTTAATTCAGAATGACCGGTGTTATAGGCATTTTTGGAAAATAATTTTGCTTGTTATATCAAGAGGAGCTGGTCTTAGCAGATTTAGTTATGGCTATATATTTGTCATCTATTACACCCGAGCAATGTGGAACATCCCCTTCATTTAGAACACGGAAGTAATTGTTTTCCAGGTATGTTGATTCTACTCTGGTAGGCAGTGTACAGAGGCGGACAAAAGTATTCTGACACAAGTCATATGCATATCCTATGGTCAATTGTGACTAATGGATACACGGAATATGTATCTGCTTAGTGCCATAATGCAGGGAATATTTCGAAAGATGTCGACTATGTGTATGTCACCGTACCCTCTACCTGGAACGATTAGTTCTGTGTTACCATCACAGGCGTGTGTTCCACGTGGGACAAAAGTAACAGACACACCCCGCTTGACAAGGTAAGCGCTGTCTGAAGGTACAACTCAGCGACAGCAAGCAGTCAGTGTACACAAGGCAACTCTCTCGTACTACAGGAAAGCATAGGTCTCGTCAAAAAAAGACCAACTTAGCGCCTTGCCCCATAAAGGTAGGGAAACAACAGCGGAAGAGCGAAGGCTTATTGTGCGGATGCATAGTGCGGGAAAATCATATGAAAAAATATGCAGGGTCCTCAACCGAAGTAGAAAAATTATATTTAGCATCTTTCAGAAATGAAAAGAAGAACAAACTCTCGTCAATCGTCCACGACAGGAGCGTCTTCAGAAACTCACGAACAGCGAAAAAAGGAAGATAGTTCGAATTGTGAAAAACGACCCGCGGACAAGGGCCCCTGCTATAGCTGCAGAACTGGCAGAAGGCTTTGGTACCGAAGTTAGTGTAAGAACAGTGCCCAGATGCCTGAACAGTGCTAGGTACAATGCCAGAGTGTCAAGGCGCAAACCGTTCGTCAGTAAGTGTAACGCAAAGAAAAGCGGATGGTATTTGCAGAAGAATTTCTAGGTAAGGATGTGATCTTTTGGGACAAGATTCTGTGGAGTGATGAATGCAAATGTACTTTGAGCCACGTGTATGGTCGCAGTTTAGCGTGACGTCAAGCAAACACAGCGTGGGGGCGCAAAAATATCCAAGCAGCCATCAAAGGTGGAGACGGCAGTGTGATGGTGTAGGGTTGCATGTCTTCCAGAGGTGTTGGCGAGCTTGAAGGCACCGTGGACAAATTTGTCTATTTCGATATTCTCAAAGTCTTGCGAAAAGTACTGCGAAGTTGGATCTTGGAGATGACTTTTTTATTTCCAACAAGATAATGATCCTAAGTATACGGAGGAAATTGTCAAACTGTGGATCCTATACAACACACCTCATCGCCTCATTACCCAACAGCAGTCTCCGGACTTCAGTCACATTGAAAACATTTGGAATGAACAGAAAATGAGACTACACAAACGACATTTGAGCAATTTGACACCTTTGCGTGCACTGATAGGAGAAGAATGGGTGAATATCGGTTCGGATATAACGAAAAAGGTTGTTTACTCTATCCCACAAAGAGTGAGGGCTGTAATACCTGTAAGGGACGCATTATCAAATACTGACTGCTGAGTGTCTGAATATTTTTGCCCATTGTATATTTCGATTTTCTTTCTTTTTGTTTACATTAGGCCTGTTTTGTTACTTCAAAAATGGTTCAGATGTCTCTGAGGACTATTGGACTTAACTTCTGAGGTCATCAGTCCCCTAGAACTTAAAACTACTTAAACATAACTAACCTAAGGACACCACACACACCCATGCCCGAGGCAGGATTCGAACCTGCGACAGTAGCGGTCCCGCGGTTCCAAACAGTGCGCCTAGAACCGCTTGGCCACTCCGGCCGGCTTTTGTTACTTGTTATACCGCATGTGTTCAGATTGACATATTTATTACACATTTGTAAAGAATAAAATATATGTTTTGAGTTAAAACACATTTAAGGTTTACTTCTCTGATTACTCCCAGTGTCTAAATACTTTTGTCCGCCTCTGCATATATTTCCATATTGCACGCGTTGCTTCACGTACAGTTCGTGAGAGACTTCTATCATTCACTTTGTAGTTGTAGCCAACACTAATTTACAACTCACTGGAAGTGAGGTACCCCCAAAAAAGCTAATCTCTTACAACGGTTTGTCAGCCAAAGTTGCATCGATGAAATTGTGACAGAAATGAACGTAGAAGGAAAAGAAATAAAAGTGGTTCTGTTTGTTGTATTTACATACCATGGAGCTACGAAAATAAAGCAGTGTTTAATTCTTTTCGAACTATTACAATCTCATTTTTAAATACTGTCGCTTGTCAACCTATTGCTGTCTGTTAAGTGCAGAGTAATTTTTAAACTGGGTATTGGTAAAATTATATGCTAACACAAACTATCCACGAAAGCTACATTTCTTCAAGTACTATCTCCGCGAAAAAAAGATCTCTGGTTAGAATATGAGAGACGATACAGCAAAAGCGGACCTGCAGTGAGAAAATCAGATTTGCATTCAGAGATGCAAGACATTCTATAATGGCGAGTGTCTTGCTTTAGATAGTAACGAACTTGCTTCCAGCAGTGAATTTCTGGCAGCAGCAAACTGCGGAGTAATGCCACATGACCCGCCTGCGCTGCCACCTGCCTGTGCCCAAGAACACAATGCTCTGCTACCCTCCCTCTCCTCGCGCCGCCCGAGCTCCCTGCCCTGTGTCCCAGCATACACCCTGGCACACCTGCATCGGTCGACAGTAATCCGTTCACCTGCCCTGCAGTGTTCGAGGGTATGCTAAACCTACCAATTATTCTTATTGTTAAAACTGTCTCGTTTTTTGACCTTGATATCGTCAGAACATTACATCATGATCTTCCTTCATTCTTTTTGTAAAAACAGAGAAATGTAAATCGACTCTCTTTAGGGATGAGATGTAATTGTTGACAACTTATGATTATACACGTTCACAGAACACGAAAGTGAAAATTCAAAAGAAAACAACTTGTGCATCACTCAAGTCAGATGCAGAACCAACTACTTTTTGGCCTCTGTCTGTTTCATCTCCAATTAGAAAACAATAAAGTAAAATCATAGTCCTTGCACGCCAACGTCTTAGATTCATTTATTTTTCTCTTCTAGTTCCAAATACGAAATGTACACTCTACTAATTGTAGGACGTTGATAACAAATAAATGCCTGCGTTTCATATTGTCAAGTGTAGCCTACTGTAAAACCAGTGTAACTGATCGTCGCAGAAGGAAAAATTCGAATATATTTGAAGTTTTCTAGACATGGATCATTAAATAACACGAGGGACCGACAGCAGGCCTGCATTGATCTCCAGTTTTTTCTGTCCTGAAGCGTTTGACTCTATGAAAGGTGGCTACACTGAGTCACAGCGACAGAGATTGCACCAAAGAGTATTCCGCCGCCTCCACTGGCAGTAGTTGTTCAGAGAAAGTCGAGGGCAGTTGTAGTTCAGAGGTTGCCGTGGGCAGTGCTTGTTGAGAGGATGTCGAGAGCTGTACTATTTGAGAGCATGTCGTGTGCAGTTATTGTTCTGCTGGGTGAGAGAGTAGATGCTGTTCAGTTGGTGTAATGTGTATGTGGAAGATGTTGCAATGATCACAGTGTATTTTTCGTCAATATATATGGAGGTAACAAAACTTTTTTTATTTCAGTCTCCTTAATAATAATGCGTCTTGGTCACAGGTTCAGTCAACAAAGCATCTGGCTCGTGTTCATGTATTAGACTTGTAATTCTGGTTTCTATGTGCAATTATCGTATTTCTGGTTTTTCAATTAGTTCATTGTAAATGGTGTTTAAAATATCTTGTCGTATTGAGTAAGAACCGTGCCAGATACATGTACGTTGAGTCACACAAACTCACACAGAATAGTTACACTTGTGCTTTATTGTTTCGTAGCTTTTATAGTTGCAGAGGTCTTAATTAATCAATTGTGTTAACGGAAATTTCTTGTCATCCTTTATTGTTATTTTATGCAGTCAGATTGCGTGGTAATACTACTCAGGGCCAACCGGTTACGAGACTTCGTAACCGGACACACAGCTACTAAAATTATTTGCTTTGTAATAATTAAGCCCCCATGCACGTGGCGACCGCTGCTTCGGATCGTCCCTTGGAATTCTTTTGACAGTAAAAATAGCAGACAGTAGTATTGTTGTAGTAATTTGTAGTTTAGTAAATGTAGTCTATATTGCATCTGTAGATTTGGTAATTGAACATTTGTAGTTGTCTTGTAATTCTTTCAATGGTATTTTTGCAGAATTTAATTTTTGATGTCTCGTATACGGGTTTGACAATTTTGTGCAATTATGAAGATTTCAATTGTTCGTTAATCGTGTTTGTCGGGAAGCATTTTGTGTGAATGGGATTGTTGGTGATAAAGTGTTATATTGTGTGTAATTTTTCGTATTGTGACGAGTTTTGTATGTTTTGTTAATGATTGCGCGATCGATGAAAAAGGCAAAAATGATGGATAGTCAGAATGACGAAATTGTTAACATGGCGAATTCGCCCACACAGGAGAAAAGTAGGATGAATAATGAAGTAGAAAACAATTTAATAAGCCGGGAAAATAGTCCGGAACCAGTTCAAAATTTTTCACAATCGAAAAATTTTCAGAATATGAGATTAACAATAGAAGATTCTTAAATAGTATCGAACACAGATAGCTTTACAGCTATGACGAAGAAAGTTAGTTTCACGGGACATGTTATGGGCGAAAATAATGTTGAACCAGTTAACATGGAGCAGTTGATGGGTGCTATATTAAATTTCGGATCACAGATGGGAATATTGGCAACACGGTTAGACTCACAAATAGGAACAACTAAAACTTATATGGGAACAATGGAAATACAGTTAAGATCTGAATTAAAAACAGAGATGGGAACATTGGCAACACGGTTAGACTCACGAATAGGGACATGTTTCAAAAACATGAAAGATGAATTAAAGAAAGAAATTAGAGAAGAAGTACAACCGATTTTGAATTCTCACAATAATAGATTAATTTCAATAGAAATTAGGCAAAAGGAACAGGATAGAGAACAGGAAGAAAGAGATCGCGTGATAGTACAAAAATTTTCAGAGTTAAATTTACAAGGATAAGGAAGAAATATTTGAAAGAATCGATTAATCCGTACCAAATTGCAGAATAAATAACCTAACACAACAATATGAACAGTTCACTATTAAATGTGTCAATGCTGAAACCCGAGTCGCGACACTTACGGAAGACGTAAATAAACAGTATGAACAAATAGGTGACTTATCGGAAAGAGTTGAGGAGATTTCAGATAAATTGACAAGTCTTAGTTTAAATGGGGACAGAGATTCAGATGATACAGTTCCATTGCCATTTGCAGAAACAGAAGAGTACCAGAATATAAATAAACATGTTGAAAATCAAGGAAAAATTAATTAACGCGTTAAAAGGGAATTTGAGGCGTTACGAAAGCAAGTTAAACAAATTGAAAGCGAAATCGTAGGAAAAGACAGTAGAAGAAACTTAGAATCACAGATAGCAGCGGGTTTTGAAGAAAATAATTTATTTCATTTACGAGATGCAACAAGAAGTGAGAGTGATCGGGACGGATGTTATAGCGGTAATTTTGAAAATGACAGACGAAACAGACAGGGCAATACATACCAGCCTTATGACAATAACAGACGTTCTAACAGAAATTACACAGGCAATTATAATAACGGAAACTCCTACCGGAATGATCAATCTTACGGAAACAGTAATCGGTATCATCAAGACATAAATTATTCATACAATAATAGAAATTCTTACTACAGAAATAACCAGAGTAGTAGATATAACAATAATTTCAGAAGTGACAGTCGAAATTACACAAGAAGTGGTCATGTAGATAGCCAGGAAAATAGAAATTTTAATAACAGACACAACCAAGAATTTACATGTAACAGACAGGAGGGATCTAATTGGCATTCTCTACGTGACAGAAATTCAGAGAGACAAGTGCAAATCGTAGAAACTGATCCGCAAAATGACGCGAATAATCAAAGACGTGACGCAAACAATCGACAATGACTTGTAGCATCGGCTTCTGGCAGCAATATAGACGATTCAGAAAGTAATGACACTACGACTTTACACTACGTACGCCTGGAAGACATGAGAGATATTTTGCCAGACGAAAAGGAAAATAATGTAGACGCATTTTTACATCCTGTTATTGAAGTATGTGTGAGTAAGACTAAGTTCACTGCGGTTTTAGATTCTGGGAGCCCATTGAATGTTATTAGTGAATCAGTTTTTCGTATATGTGTAAGAACTATTGCTTGTCCTGTGTTACCTGTTTCTAAAACTACAATTCGAGGAGCTATTTCTGGAAAAAGTGTGGAAGTCAAACAACAAAATGGTTCAAATGGCTTTGAGCACTATGGGACTTAACTTCTAAGGTCATCAGTCCCCTAGAACTTAGAACTACTTAAACCTAACTAACCTAAGGACATCACACACATCCATGCCCGAGGCAGGATTCGAACCTGCGACCGTAGCGGCCACGCGGTTCCAGACTGTAGCGCCTTTAACCGCTTGGCCACACCGGCCGGCGAAGTCAAACAACAGACCAACTTAAAGTTCGTTTGTCAAGGATATGAATTTTCTGCTAATTTTATTATTGTTCCATTACTCAGTACACAAATTATATTAGGTATGGAGTTTCTTAACACATATAAGGCAATTTTAAACTTTAAGGAAAGAAGTGTGAACTTGACTGTTGCCGGAATGCCGAGATGTTTGAAATTTTTCGAGTGTGTAACGAAATGTGAATCAGACACAAAGTGTTTAAAGTTTCTTACTTCTGATGTTTTCGCTGAGTATTATGACGACAATGTGTTCATTCATGGCAACGATAATAGATACAGAGAGGCGACGGATGATATAATTAATAGTGAAGAATTAATTAATGAAAAGGTTAACAAAGCTGAAGTGACAGATGACGTTGCAAGAGAAGAATTGCACCAAATTTTGACTTCACATGCTACAGTATTTAGTCATCACACAGGAACTCTAAAAGGCTTACAATATTTATTTAAAGTAAAAGAACACACCCCATTTCGAGAAAAAACGTACGCTATTCCTTTGGCTTATAGAGACAAGGTTAAGAGTGAACTTCAATGCATGTTAGATCAAGGCATTATTGAGCCAGCAGTCAGTCCTTAGACCAGCCCATTACATGTCGTTCTTAAGAAGGATGGGTCAATTCGTTTGGTTCTGGATTCCAGACAGATAAATAATATCATCATTCCTGAAACTGACCGTCCACAAAATTTAGATGAAATTCTTCAACATTTCCATGGAATTAAAGTTTTATCCACAACTGACATGCGCTCAAGATTTTGGCAAATAGAACTCCACCCTGATTGTAGAAAATACACTGCGTTTTTAGCCTTAGGTAACTGCTATCAATTTAGGAAATTACCGTTTGGACTTACTATATCTTCTGCAGCATTCATTCGTAGTTTAAACGAAATTTTACCTATTTCTCGTTAATATTACTTCATATGTTGACGATATTCTTATTGCTTAACGTGCTTGGAGTGAGCATAACAAAATTTTGGGTTCATTATTACGTATTTTTGTAAGAGTTGGCATTACAGTGAACTTGGAAAAATCTGAATTTGGTCGTTCTCAGGTGAAATTTCTTGGTCATATTATTTCTACAGAAGATATTCTTCCTGAACCAGAGAAACTAGACGATATTCATAATTATGCTGTTCCTACTACAAAACGTGATGTTCGTAGTTTCCTTGGTGTCTGTAATTTTCTTAGACGCTTTGTTAGATTGGACAATTTGGCCACAACTCGTTAATGTGAACTATCTGGAAAGAATTCTAATTGGTGTTGGGATGAGGAAGCTCAATCAGAATTTGAAAAACTTCGTGATGCTTTAGTTGCTGCTCCACTTCTTTCACATCCGGATTTATCTAAAGATTTTTGTTTGGCGACGGACTCATCATACAAAGGACTAGGTGCCCACGTACTTCAAGAGATAGAAGAAAACGGCGTTGTAGTACAGAAAACTATTGCATTTGGAAGTCGTGTTCTCTCTAAATCAGAAAAGAATTATTCGATTACGGAACTTGAAGCTTTGGCTGTTGTATGGGCTTTCACAGAATTTCGCATATTTTTGTATGGCAGACATACTAAGGTTTACACCGATCATCGAGCTCTGGAATTTCTTATGTCAACAAAATTAACACATGGAAGATTGTCACGATGGGCGCTGTATCTACAGGAATTTGATTTTAGTATAGTTTACATACAGGGTTCTTCAAATATTATTGCTGATGCTTTATCACGTGCACCTATGGGTTTGAAACAAAGTGCTGAGGAGGACTGCAAAGAAAACAATTATTGTTTGATGTACATTCAAGGTGTTGCGTTTGAAAATTTTATTTCGCCTTCGCTCCAGGACATCGCTAAGGAGCAAAACAAGGATCAAATCTGGAAGGACATTAAGGAGAAGTGGAGGAGAAAGGAAAGCGTAACGATTAGACAGTATTATTTGGTTCGTAATGATATTCTTTTTAAACGAAAATCGGTTGACATCTCTGTTTGGTTAGTTTGCATTCCTGATGTGTGGGTTAATAAATTGATTTGGTATACACATTTCAGTTATGCACACTTTGGTCCCAGAAAATGCTTTCATAAATTACGAGAAAGTTGCTACTTCAGTAATATGGAAAAACGTATTCGATTTGTTCTTGCCAAATGCAAATTATGTCAAAAGGCTAAGCCGTCTACTATTTCTCACAGAGCACCGTTGTTTCCTATCATTCCAGCGAAATTCAAGGAGATGGCTGCAGTCGATTTGTTCGGTCCAGTGGTTCGTTCTACTAATGGTTTTGCGTACATTTTTGTAGCAGTGGAATTGACATCAAAATATGTGTGTTTTACATCTTTACGTAAAGGAACAGCTCGTTCAGTATCAAATGATTTCAGCAAACATTTTCTTCAAGAAGTGAGTCATGTTGATAAGGTTATATCAGATAATGGATCACAGTTTCGCTCTAAAATTTGGCTTCGTACTCTACGGCATCGTAAGATTAAACCAATTTTCATTTCACTTTTTCACCCTCAATCTAACGCTTCAGAGAGATGGATGAAGGAAACCAATAAATTGTGTCGACTTTATTGTCATCATAATCACAGAGCGTGGGATCAGTATCTTCATATTTTTCAAAACATTTTGAATGAACTCCATAATGATTCAACTTCTTTACCGCCGATATTGATATTAAAAAATAAAGCACCGACAAATGGCATTTCTGAAATCGTTCCTTTTCCGCCTACACGGAAATCGCGGCATTCTGAAGTTGTCAACCTGGCTCTACAAAATATTGCATCTGTGGCTGCTAGAAGAGAGAAATCAGCTAAACGTCCTGGTCGTTTAAAAACCTTGTCAGTTGGTCAGAAGGTGTTAATTAAGTCTCATCGTTTGTCTCACAAAGGAAAAGGCTTGTGTCGCAAATTTTTTCTGCTTTATAACGGTCCATATAGAGTTCGCAAAACTATTCATGATAACACTGTCGAAGTACAAACTCTTTAATCTCGACGCTCTAAGGGAATACATCATATATCGAACGTTAAAATTTTTATGGAATGACATACTTTTGAGAAACTAAGAGTTTACGTAAACACGCAGAGAATACAAGGATACCGCGCCGTGTTCTGGCGGCGGCACATACTCAAAGCAACAGTCAAGTCTGCGCGCTGCACAAGGCAGTCGTTGACCGCAAACAATTACTTCCTACGTCACGCGTACCTACAGCTGATCGAGCGCTCAGTACAAATGCACTGACAGCCGTAAACAAATACACAGTCTAATTTCTCCGAATAAATTCAGTATAAAGCTATAGTGACTTGATAAATTATGTTATTAACGTTCAGTTTTTTTCAGGATACAGTTGTATAAAATATTTAAGAACTTCAGGTAAATTATGCGTGTGTCCGACGTTAAGAGGATTTGCTATCGAGAAAATTTCAGGAAGAATGTAATTTCGAAGAAGAAAGTAATAAACTAAAAAGGTAACTATTAATTGAGTTTGTTTTTCAGGTAACATATTTCCACTTAGGTACGTACTTTATACGTAATTTGCTGCTCGCGATTACGTGATTTATGCTTTGTGTTAACTGATTTTGAAATTGATTGATTAATGAACAGGGTTGTTACTTATGTGTATTAGGCATCGCTTGGCTGCTCTGCCTTTTCACTGATCTCATATTTTTTTTAATTATATGCCTACACTGCTTATTTATTTAAACTATAATTGTCACCTGATTAGTTGTGCTGATATGATTATGTAAGTCATACTTTGTGATTTATCTGCTTGCGCCTTCATGTTTACTTATTAAGATTACATATGAACATTTATTTGCTTATGCTGATATGATGCTAATGATCTGTTTATTATGTAAGATATATATTTGCTGCTTTGCGTATAGATTGCATATTTACACATTTTTGTTTTGTTGTCATAACTACTCTTTATTTTGGTATATAGAAATGCTGATATACTGTGTACGAACATGGAGTTTATGTCACACTATGTTATTAATTATAGATTGTTTGCTTGGCAGAGCCTCGTTGTAGGGATTGTGCAACATCCACTTGTTAACATTCTGTTCTCTACTGGTATATTTACTCGCTATTGTATGTTTTGCTTACGCACAGTGCTTTATATTTTAAGATAAGAAAATGAACTGCTATAATTCTACGAACGACACTGGTACAAGAAACTTCATTGAAGTCACATGAGCTGAAGGTTTTATCGAAGCTGTATAAATTTATGCTAATAGAAAGGAAGCTAACGACATGAAATACCAACACCAGGTTTAGACCATTGACAGTTATTACACTGCATTCTTCGTGAGCAATTGAAATAGCAAGTGACACTTGACACAAGAAATACTTCACATGTTTAATTCTGTTTTGCCCTGATTCTTGAAGTGGTGTACACACTGTAAAATATTACGATCATTCACACTCCGTACTCGTCCTTACTTACTGAGAGTTATTCAAACTAAAGGCTGTTAGAGGTCATGTATGCATATCTTTTATTTTATGATGGACAAGGTAACCAAAATGTATTTTATAATTCATAATGAGTAGAAGATTTGGCTCAGGTGGATTACACAGAGGTTGTGTGTGGACACTGTGTCTTCGAATTGTATGGGATGATGAATTGAAGTTTGCACTAGGATTTTATCTGTACTTGTTCGAGGAGACTGACTAGAGGAAAGAGTTGTTATGGAACTGAAATGATATTGGTGATAAGGTTTATATGTATCGACGTATTGAAGAGGTATTATTGAGGTATTGAGATTGTCTGAAGTTGATGATTGTTGGACTTTTGGTGGACAAGAGGTAAGGTGAATGATATTGATGATAAGGTTTATATGTATCGACGTAAGAGGTATTAATGGAGGTATTAATTAAGATTATGTGATGCTGATGATTATTGGAGTTTTGCTGGATAAGAGGTAAAGTAGTGAGGAGCATATTTTTTTGCTGGTTTATATGGAACAAGGAGGATGAAGATGGCAGACTAGAACACTCAAGTAGAAGGAAGAATGTCTACACACACACTTTGTTAAATCAATAAACAGTATATACTTTTTTTGGAGAGAGGAAGTATTTGCATATCTTGGCACACTGACAGTTGTTCAGCAGCCGTACATTTTGATTTGGCTTGGCAAACATTGGTCTTGACATGATGACTATGACGTTGACTAACTATTATTGACTGTTATGCACTGTTACCACTATTACTTGATACACATGTTAAACATCAAATTTTGACAGAATTGCATTTACACAGTTAACACTATTCAGTTACACAGTAGTACTTAAATGAGGATGAAAGATGAGTGAGTGTGTTTTGTGTGTTTTCCTTTCCTAATCACAAATAATTGGTACCGACCTATCTCCTAAATATTATTTTAATTGTTTGTTGGGGCTTGCACTGACACCCATAAATATTATAGGTTTACTGATATTTGTGTATTTTTAATAGTTAATATGACAATTATCTGATATAATTTGTGTGTTTATCATAATTTGTATGTTTAGTGTAAGAGCATTGATAATAATTTTGTAAAAGCAATTGTGTGTGCATTCAAACTGTTGTTCGTGCTTACACGTATTAACATTGGTGGGTGCTACTTGGAAATGTTTAATTTCTGCTAATGAACTCTGGTGAACTGTCTAATTAGTGATAGTGAATATTATGGACTGTTACCTGCACTTGTTCAACATTGCTGGGTGCCACTGATGGAACTGCTTCTACTGAGATAATGTCACTTGTTGGTGTCTGCGCCTGCTCGCCATTGCTGGGTGCCACTGTTGGAGCTGTTTAAATACTGCTGATGAAATGTTATGAGACTTTTATTTGCACATGTTGACCATTGCTGGGCGCTACTGTTGGAACTGTCAGCTACTCTGAGGAGTGCTACTTGTTTATTGAACTACTGAAAAGTTTTTATGTGAATATTTGTATAAACTGATTTTTTGTGTATTTACTGTTTATGAAATGTTATGAGACTCTTACCTGCACCTATTCGTCATTGCTGGTGCCATTGATTGAATAATACTTGTATCTACTATTATGTAAAATCACATGTATGCAAGCATTTGTAATCCTTATCGTATTTTATATATTAGGTTATTTAAGGGTCAGTGAAAAGCCAAAATTTATTCAGTTATGTTATATTTACTTATTAATATCTTTTATTTTTGTCTGTAATTTTTTTTGGACGAATTTGGTGGTATTTTCACCACCAATGCTGGCAAAAATACCATCAAATTCTAACCCGTGGAGGAGGGGCATATGAAAGGTAGCTACACTGTGTCACAGCGCCAGAGATTGTGGCAAAGAGTATTATTCCGCCGCCTCCACTGGCAGTAGTTGTTCAGAGAAAGTCGAGGGCAGTTGTAGTTCAGAGGTTGCCGTGGGCAGTACCTGTTGAGAGGATGTCGAGAGCAGTACTAGTTGAGAGCATGTCGTGTGCAGTTATTGTTCTGCTGGGCGAGAGAGTAGATGCTGTTCGGTTGGTGTAATGTGTATGTGGAAGATGTTGCAATGATCACAGTGTATTTTTCGCCAATATATATGGAGGTGACAAAATTTTTTTTATTTCAGATCTCCTTAATAATAATGCGTATTGGTCACAGGTTCAGTCAACAAAGCATCTGGCTCGTGTTCATGTATTAGACTTGTAATTCTGGTTTCTATGTGCAATTATCGTATTTCTGGTTTTTCAATTAGTTCATTGTAAATGGTGTTTAAAATATCTTGTCGTATTGAGTAAGAATCGTGGCAGATATATGTACGTTGAGTCACACAAACACATACAGAACGGTTACACTTGTGCTTTATTGTTTCGTAGCTTTTATAGTTGCAGGGGACTTAATTAATCAATTGTGTTAACGGAAATTTCTTGTCATCCTTTATTGTTATTTTATGTAGTCAGATTGCGTGCTAATACTACTCAGGGCCAACCGGTTATGAGACTTCGTAACCGGACACACAGCTACTAAAATTATTTGCATTATAAAAATTAAGCCTTCATGCATCTACTCTAAACACGCGCGAACTCCGTATGCTTGTGATCGCGGCATTAACTCGCAAATTTTTGTGAACAGTGTTACTACCACACCAAAAACTTTTTTTTACTTTTAGCTATATTTCACTTGCAATAATGTGTGGCCTGAAAAGAAAATGAAACGATCGTGTGGCATTGATGGTCGGAAGGCTCCATGTGGGGAAGTTCGGCCGCCGAGTTGTAAGTCTCATTTCAGGTTACGCCACATTGGGCAAGTTGCGTGTCGGTGAGGATGAAATGATGATGAGGACAACACAACATCCAATCCACATTTGTGGCTGGTTTAATGTCTAATTTCTGAACAGTTAGCTCGTAATCAAGTTTACCACGTCCATTCGTAAGCGGCAGGGGCGGTTTCTAGGTCTTATATCTACTCTACAACTTGCGAATCGGATACACCTCTTTCCAAGTTAGTGCATGAGCATAATGGTGATAGGTATCTTTCTGAACTCTTTCTGTCGTGGGTACATAGATGGAATGATTGAATTATTGTGTTCCACTTCCCTCTTGTGTGTTTTTCCTTTCTTATTGCGCTATTCTACCAATTTTTGGGAATTATTTAGTTAATTTTTTTATTCAGGCACCAGTCATGTGTATTCATAGGATGTGCATCAAATTCAGTCATGAAATAAATGTGCTACGTAAAAGATAAATTCAACGTCCACTATCTTTCTCATTGATGCCACTTTTCGAATTAATATTCTATTCTCCGATTTTTTTAAAGTTAATCTGCTTGCTTGTGATGAGCAAAAATGGGAGGAAAAATCAAATTGAACGACGTACTGTCTCGAAATTAAGAAATTCACATGTAATTAAACAAGCTCATTGATGTCCGACATACAATGCTGTTCATATTGTTAGTTTCTTTGAAAGAAATTGCGTTCTTATAATTAAATTTTTATTTAATGAGCAATAGAAAGGGCGAAAATGATGTTTATGTTGATCTCTATTCCAGTTTTCTGTCCAGGTTCCGGAACTCTCGAACTGAGGTGATGCAGAACTTTTCTTTGATATTTGTATATACCCCAGATAACAAAACGAAAAATGTTATTTACAAACAAGTATTGTAAATAGTTAGAATACGTTTTCACTAACATTTTTTTATATCTTACACTTTAAAGTTTATCCTTTTATTCCAACTACCACAAAAATCTCATATCAATTCCGTGAGCGAAGCTAGGTACCCCAGCTAGTTGACATATGCTGATAAATTATAGATCACATATGCTGCTATACCTCTGCTGATAGGATAACGCACCACAATTTTTCACATACACAGTACTGTTAAAGTGTCTCAAGTCATTTTTTGGGTCGTAAAGCACAGTAAATAAGATTTCAGCCCAATCCGACATTCATACTTCACACAACTGACCTAGATGACTGTAAACTGTGGGAGTGGTGGGTGTTGGAAAGGGTGAGGAGTGAGTGGAGGGGGAGGGTGCAACTTAAAGAGGTTCAGATGGGTAAACATTTTGAACTTAAGTAAATAAATAATAATAACAGAAGTTGGATTGTAATATGTCCCCAAAGACTTATGCGCATGCATGGAAAATATCTGTCATTGTGAAACCAGAAGGCTCTTTTGAAAATAAAAACTGTATAGTCCTATGTGCACATTAAAGTTCACCATAAATTTCTACCTTCATTCATCTAGAATGTATAGTCTTATGAAATGGTTTAAATCTTTCTGAAACACTCCGTTCATTGATGTGGTAATTCAAAGAAAAATCATTGTACACGTTATGTCACTATTAATACTAAGCAAAACAATAAGAATTGACAGTCCGACAATAACAATAGAGATTAAGTTATTAGTCCGTAGCAATACTAGTAATCAATGGTACACTATGTGATGAAAAGTATCAGGACATTGTACTGCCACCCACTGCCTGGTACTCCATATCAGCGACCTCAGTAGTAATTAGCCATTGTGAGAGAGCAGAATGGGACGATCCCCGGAACTCATGGAGTTCGACCGTGGTCAGGTGATTGCGTGTCACTTGTGTCATATGTCTGTACGCGAGATTTTCACTCTCCTAATCATCCCTAGGTCCACTGTTTCCGATGTGATAGTCAAGAGGGAACGTGAAGGGACACGTACAGCACAAACGCGTACAGGCTGACCTCGTCTGCTGACTGACAGAGACCACCGACAGTTGAAGAGGGTCTTAATTAATAGGCAGACATCTACCCAGACCATCACACAGGAATTACAAACTGCATCAGAATCCACTGCAAGTACTATGACAGTTAGGTGAGAGGTGATAAAATTTGGATTTCATGATCGAGCGGCTGCTCATAAGCCACACATCACTCCGGTAAATGCCAACGACTCGCTTGGTGGAAGGAGAGTACACATTGGACTATTGAACTGTGGAAAAACGTTGTGTGGAGTGACGAATCACGATACACAATAAGGCAATCCGATGGCAGGGTGTGGGTATGGCGAATGCCCGGTGAACGTCATCTGCCAGCGTGTGTACAGCCAACAGTAAAATTCGGAGGCGGTGATGTTATTGTGTGGTCGTGTTTTTCATCGAGGGGGCCTGCACCCCTTGTTGTTTTGCGTGGCACTATCACAGCACAGGCCTACATTGGTGTTTTAAGCACCTTCTTGCTTCCCACTGTTGAAGAGCAATTCGGGGATGGCGAGTGTATCTTTGAACACGATCGAGCACCTGTTCTGTTCATAATGCACAGCCTGTGGCGGAGTGGCTGCACGACAATAGTGTTCCTGTAATGGACTGGCCTGCACAGAGTCCTGAGCTGAATCCTATAAACACCTTTGGGATGTTTTGGAACGCCGATTTCGTGCCAGCCTCACCGACCGACATCGATACCTCTCTTCAGTGCAGCACTCCGTGAAAGATGTGCTGCCATTTCCCAAGAAACCTTCCAGCACCTGATTGAACGTTGCCTGCAGGAGTGGAAGCTGTCATCAAGGATAAGGGTGGGCCAACACCACATTGAATTCCAGCATTACCGAAGTAGAGCGCCATGAACTTGTAAGCCATTTTTAGCCAGGTATCCACATACTTTTGATCACATACGGTAGTCTATGTTGCATTCGCTAGCAGTACCATAGCAGTGTGATCCACAATCAGTAAAGTGCAAGCAAAGACAATGAACTGCAGGCAAGCTGCACTGTAGTGACAGCGGATGGATATGAATTCTGTAATTTACGTAAGATCGTGGAAGGTTTCACTAATCCTCCACTCCATTTGGTGTTCAGGTAATAGAAGGCGTTTTCCGCCAGTCAGGTGCGTCCGATAACACAGCTTATAGCTGGCGGTAGGAAGCAGTATAGTAGTGTTGAGTGTAGTCCCAAAAACATAAATTACTGAGAAGTGCTTTCAAATATATACGACAGAGATACGGAACAAGGTGAATAGTGTATAAGTAATGAATAGTGGATGGCGGCAGACATTCCTACTTTATGAAAACTTCACATTCAGACGACATAGCAAAGTGAAATCCATTGGTGAACAGCTGGTAGCGGTTTATAGTAAGTCATTGGAGCAATGAAGGATACCTATCGAGCTGGGAAAAGCGCAGGTCATTTTCGTTTTCAAGAAGGATCGTAGGACACACGCATACAATTAGAACACTTTATCGTTGACACGAGTCTGTTACAAAATTATAGAATATTTTTTTATGCTACAAAGACCAACATGGATTCCGGATCTCAGCTCCTTCTGTTTCCCCATGAGATCCACAGCGCTGTAATCACCCGACTTCAGAAACACATTTGACACTGCTACGTACTGCCGTCATGTGAAAAAATACGAGTTTACCGAGTAGCGGACCACATTTCCGACTGAAGACTTACTTGCAGACAGAACTCAACACGTCGCTCTTAATGGAACAAAATCGGCAGATGTAAAGGTGCCTAATATTTGGCGTACATCAATGAAGTGGGATACGACCGTTACTGTTTACAGTTTATACAAATTATCAAGCAGAATGCGCCGGAAGCTCTGTAAGACTGTTCGCAGATGATGCGGTTGTCTATAAGAAAGTAACTAACGATTTGGAGAATGAAAGGATTGATGAATGGCGCAGGCTCTGATAGCTGACTCTGAACTTAAATAAAAGTAACATACTGCGCATACATAGGAGAAGAAATCCACTACTTTACAACTACACCATTGACAACAAATTGCTGGAAATAGTAACCACCGTAAAATACCTAGGAGTTATACAGAGATAACTTAAGTGGAACGACCACATAAAAGAAACAGTAGCAAAACCAGATGCCAAGCTGAGATTCATAAGAAGAATCGTAAGGAAAGACAATTAATTCAGAAAAGAAGTGACTTACAAGGTGCTTATTCGACCTACTCTTGAGCATTGTTCATCAATGTGGGATCCTTACCAGTTAGGAGTGTTAGAAGAGATAGTGAGGATCCAAAGAAGAGGGGGACGTTCGGTCACGGGATCGGTTAGTCGGCTCGAGAGCGTTACAGAGATGCTCACCAAACCCCAGTGGCAGTCGCTACAAGAGACGCGTTGCATCGCGGACACGGAGATTTGATTTGATCTGATGCAAGGAGAAAAAAACAACAGTGGCCTTAGTCCCCTGTTGTCAGCGTCGAAACTGAATATATTACGAGGTTTCGCTTCTCATTAACCGGTACCCTTACGAAGTAGTAGTAGTTCTGTATTAAACTCGATTTCTTCAGGCTCTGCCGACCCAAATATTCTGTTTCTTTCGCCCTCCAGAGCTTCGCATCGGAAGATTAGATGTGGTTCAGCTTCATCCTCCTCAGTCTACATAGGGGCTTCTCTATACCCATCGTGTGTAGGTGTTTCTTAAAGTTCTCAGGACCACTCATTACCCATATCATGACTTTAATCTGTTTCCTGTTCAAGTTCAGGATTACAGCACTTCTCTTGAAACATGGCTTCAGCATCATTAGCTTGCTGCGTTTTTATTTTCTGATCATGGCCCAATATTCTACGTTCTACCTTCTGATCCAGCTACGCAGTTTTGATTTCATCTTCGCCTTACTGATGATTAGAGCCTGTTCCGGCCCAATAAGTGCAGCCGTAGCAGCTATCCTAGCCAGACTGTCAGCTTGTTCATTGCCACTAATTCCTGATGGCAACCGGTGGTACCACTGCGGCAAGATCGTTTGTAAGGAAATACTAATCACCTACTTAAAAGAACAATCTGACAGCTATCGAGTGCTATAGATGCTGTAGAACTGGTACCGGTGGTCAAGATGATCCTCCACCGATGACATATTTCATGGCACTGAAACGTGCCAGTCGGTTGTACGGAACCGGTGCAGTAAGGTTTGTCGCCGTGGAGAGGTGACAAAAGGGCAGAAAAGAGCTACCGAGTACAGAAGTGCCCATGATGACATCTTGAATGAAGTTGCCCGATTCGTTGCTGTACCTAAGTGAACTGTCCAACGTATGTGCATGAATTGGCATATCACTCCCACTCATGTAACACGGTGTAACAACAGTGGCTGTAAAAAGTTCGTAACCGACAGGAACTAGAGACGAGTGTCACTCCTTGGCGATGACTATCGGTTTCAGAGCCGTCGTTAATTGCTGGTGTCAATGAATGCAGGTCCATTAAACCGGTTTCCAAGAGCATGAAATGGACGTTTGAAGTCAGGAACTTCCCAGAGGTCTATTGCTCATAGCGGCACATAACGCCGTGCATCATCAATGGGGCAAACAACGCAGCAACTCTGCAGTAACTGACTGGAGGCGCGTAGAGTGGTCAACGAGTCTTGATTCTCTCTCTTCTCAAATTATACGAGACAACGACTGCAGCGATGTCCGAATGAGCTGTTTAACCCACAGCGTGAGGAGAATGTACTTCAGTTGGTTCTTTGATATCGTGGACGGCGTTTTTCGTACCATTCCTGGGTAGTTCTCCTTCAGGTCACCATGAACATAAACCAGGATGTGATTATTCAGTTTCTTCTGGCGCAGTTGTTGATCGAACAGTCCACGGGTGTACTGCTGGTCCATAGTGACCCAGCACAATATTTCGGCGAGCAGGCACGTCGCCATCGTCAGGTGCACAGGCGAGCTGAGCGCCTGAAGGCGCGCGGTCGACTTACATTCCCTCCCACCACAAGCCGTTCCCTCTATGATCCGCGCCGGAGGGTGCTCGTCGCCAGTCGCGGAGGCGCTTGCTTTGGCATCCATGGTAGCGTTGATGCACTTGCTTTGTCCGCCCTGGTCGCCAGATCGTTGTGTTTGCTGAGCGTCTTCTTAATTAGATCCAGTGCTCTTTCCCAAGTCCTGCTGAGATTATAGTCGCGGTACAGATTTCTAAGATTATGTCTGGTGCGAATTTCGATGGCTTCTCTAACGACACTGTTCCAGTATTTGGACGTCTGCGCTAAAAACCTGCTATGTTCCTGTTTCATAGCATGATTTTCTGATAAACAGTGCACTGCGATAGCCAACTTGTTGGGTGCCGTTGGCAGGGAATCTGACATACCCTGGTCTTCCGCAAATCGAGGTCATCTTCGACTCTCCCCAACAATATCCGTGTTTCATTGGGTGGGAACAATACAGTCCGTACGCAGTGCTTCTTTAGTAAACTCTTCCCAATAGTGCGCCGGTGTACGGTATAAAGGCTAGGGCTACCTCTTCCACCGTGATTTCTTCCGCTTCTTCTGTAGTGACGGGCGAAGAGCGCGCATTATGTGACGTTCTTTGATTTTTTGTGTTCTGAGATGGTGCACGCCCTGTCTTCCTGTGCTTTTAGTATCCCATTCCTCTGCGTTGGGTGGTGGAAGCTATCTGCGTTCAACAACATGTAACCTCCCCCTCACTTATCGGCCTTAATGGAATTTGGGAAAGGCAATCGTCACCGAAGTTAATCTGTCGGTAAAGAGGGAGGAAAGGGTTACATCTAAATCAAAGGAAAAATGCAAATGAAATTGGTGGAAATTAATTTTGAAAAAGGGTAAAGTTAATGAAGAAAGTAAAAGTACAGTCGTTACGTTAACAATTAACTGGCGTTAATTAGATATTTGAGATTTGGGGAAAATTACTGTGGCCAGTCCAATGGACAACTACTATAATAACTGAAAAAGAAAGGTTAATGCACATATAATTAGCACTAAAAGCGTGGCAACTGAAGGTTGACACGTATTGTGTGAAAACTGAATGTTTGTCAGAAGTAATAAATTTCGCTACACTCTGACTTAATTTAGCAACAGAATTAATAAAACTGGAAAATTGAAACTTAATTTAGTGACTGAAATTAATAGTGAACTTTGCTTCTGAAGCACTGAGAAATTCAGTAAAATAAGGTTAGTCTTGGGCTAGCTCAACAATCATCTCAAAAGCTACTTGAATCTACGAAATTTAGAAATAAGAGATTTAACTTTGAACTTGAATTAAATGTTTTTGAACAGTTAACAATAGTAAAATTTAGTACGTACCAAGCTGAGCTGTAGTCACAGGTAAGCTAAAATATGGTGACAAAACTCGCACTCTTAATTTGTGCTTGTGTAATCTAAATATTGTAGCCAGCTATGAATACTTTAACTGAACTTTGAAATTAAAGCAGTGAAATGGAATGATATTACTTTAATGCTGGCGTTTGAATATCAACGACACACGGGTTCATTTCGGAAAAGGAAGGGACCCTGCTTGGTAATGCAATTGGGACAATGAGCAACAAAGGTTCTCGCTAAGTTGCTGTATTTTAGTGATGCAAATGGAACAGTTTGAAAAGCTGAGGTCTGCCATACAGTTCTAAAACTTTACGTGCTTTCAGTCTTGCTTGTTGGTTGATTGAAGGTTTGAAGTCGTCGATCGAGGTGGCGACAGTCACTTATTGTCGGCCGTCGCTGTTGCAGAAGCTGGATGTTGGCGCGCTTTCTTCTCGACATTGTCATCAGGCGAAACGGGCTCCTGATGTTTGCCAGCTAATGTTTCCCGTCCGCGACACCGCGTCAGAAACTATCATAGCAAGTCGAGCGCAATTACATGCTGCCAAACCCCGAAAGCGCGGCAACTCGCGCGAGTTTCACTCAACACACCTGCTCCACCGCCATACTCCAGCCAGACTCCGCTCTGCCCGCGCTCCACGCGGCAGAGTTAACACTAACCAAGATCCTAAACACTTTGGTTCTCCACACGACCTATCGATGTAATCGTTCGATAGCATAGTTTTCCCTAGGCAAGACCCAGCGAAAAAATACAAATAATATTTTCAAAACAAACCAATTATACGAGGGCCTTTCAGAAAGTAACCTCCGGTTGATTTAAAAAAATACACCAAGTTAAATAAAAATATTTTAATATATACATCTTACAACTACATCTTTGCACTATTTTTCTACATAGTCTCCATAGCGATTGAGGCACTTATCGTATCTCTTCACAAGCTTTGAAATTCCTTCTGCATAAAAATCACCCGCTTGTGCCTGGAGCCAGCCTGTGACCGCATCTTTGAGCTCTTCGTCGTCATCAAACCGCTGTGACCCGAGCCATTTCTTCAAATGCATGAAGAGGTGATAATCACTTGGCGCCAGGTCTGGGCTGTAAGGTGGATGGTTGATAACGTCCCACTTGAAGGACTCAAGAAGGGCCGTTGTTCTGCGAGCAGAGTGAGGACGGGCGTTATCGTGCAAAAAAACGATACCGGAAGTCAGCATACCACGGCGTTTGTTCTGTATAGCCCGTCGTAACTTTTTTATTGTTTCACAGTACACGTCTTGATTAATGGTCGTACCACGTTCCGTGAATTCAACCAACAACACCCCTTTGGCATCCCAAAACACCGTTGCCATCAGTTTTCTGGCAGAAAAATCTTGCGAGGCTTTTCTTGGTTTGGTAGGCGAATTTGAATGTGCCCACATCTTTGATTGTTCTTTTGTCTCAGGGTTCACGTACTTAATCCAGGTTTCGTCACCGGTCACGATTCTGTTTAACAATGGTTCTCCTTCGTCCTCATAACGTGACAGAAAGTCTAATGCAGAGGCCATTCTTTGAGTTTTGTGGTGGTCGGTAAGAATTTTGGGCACCCATCGTGCACAGAACTTACGGTAACCCAATCTTGCTGTCACTATCTCGTACAAGAGAGTCTTAGAAATCTGTGGAAAACCAGTAGACAACTCCGACATTGAGAAACGTCGATTTTCACGAACTTTTGCATCAACTGTCTGAACGAGTTCGTCAGTCTCCAATGATGGTCTACCACTCCTCTCTTCATCATGAACGTTTTCTCGTCCACTTTTAAATAAACGTACCCATTCACGGACAACTCCTTCACTCATAACTCTTGGTCCATACACGGCACAAAGCTCACGATGAATAGCTGCTGCAGAATATCCTTTGGCTGTAAAAAACCTTATGACAGCACGCACTTCACATTTGGCGGGGTTTTCTATTGCAGCACACATTTCAAACTGCCACAAAAACTAAACTAGCGCAGGTACGACGTTTACTCGACCACGGCTTGATGCCGACTGACCTGTTGAGTGCGTGAACGCACAGATGGCGTCGCTACTCCCCCCACAACCCGCACTGTGACGAATCGGAGGTTACTTTCTGAACCGCCCTCGTACATCGACACACACACACACACACACACACACACACACACACACACACACACATATATATATATATATATATATATATATATATATATATATATATATATATATATATATAGTAAAACAATTGCAATGTATAAAGACACAGAAATGTCATATCTTCAGGTAACAAAATAAGGAAAAAATTTATAGTACAATAGATGGAAATAGGAGGATATGCATTTCCGGCGTTACAAAGAGACCACTGTGCGTATTCTCCCGATACACACTGCGGCCCAGGTCGCCGTTGGATACTAAGGACCGGCTGTGCTCCCGTGGACTGTTCGATAAACCAGGGTGTTTACTCCAATATTATTGATATCCAAGTGTTGCCGTTTCTCTTACATCTTGAAAATGAGTGTACTAGGGCCACTCCCACCTTCTAAGATGACAACAGCTGTGCTCACAGAGCTAGGAAAAAAAAAGATTCTCTGCAGAAACTGGGAGGAAACCAATATGTGGAAAACACTCACAAGAAGACAGGACAGCATGATGGAATATATATTAAGATATCAGGGAACAGTCCGCAGCTCGTGGTCTTGCGGCAGCGTTCTCGCTTCCCCTACCTCGAGATGACTGGGTGTCGTTGTATCGTCATCATCATCATCATCATTCATCCACATTACGGTCGGAGGAAGTCAATGGCAAACCACCTCCGCTAGGACCTTGCCTAGTCAGCGGTGCGGATCTCCCGCATCGCTCCCTACGCTCCTCGGAGTATCGGACCTCATCATCATCATCAGGGAATAACTTCCACAGTGTTAGAGGGAGCTTTAAGGGATGAAAACTGTAAGGAAAGACGGAGGTTGGAATATGTCCAACATATAACTGAGGACTTTGTAATTAAGCTGAAGAGGCTGTCACGGAAGAGTAATTCATAGTGGGTTGCATGAAATATCACAAGATGAAGTGGCTAATTTTTTGCGTGTGTGATTATTGCATTCGACCAACCGGATAGCCACACATCCTTCACACAACTTTTCTCTGTTGTTAATATACACTGAAGCGCCAAAGAAACTGGTATAGCATGCGTATTCAAATACAGAGATATGTAAACAGGCAGAATACGGCGCTGCGGTCGGCAACGCCTATATAAGACAAGTGTCTGGCGCAGTTGTTAGATCGGTGACTGCTGCTACGATGGCAGGTTATCAAGATTTAAGTGAGTTTTAATGCGGTCTTATAGTCGGCGAAAGGGCGATGGAACACAGTATCTCCAAGGTAGCCATGATGAGGCGATTTTCCCGTATGACCACTTCATGAGTGTATCGTGAATATCAGGAATCCGGTAAAACATCAAATCTCCGATATCGCTGCCCCCAGAAAAAGATCCTGCAAGAACGGGAATTCCAACGACTGAAGAAAATGGTTCAAATGGCTCTGACCACTATGTGACTTAACTTCTGAGGTCATCAGTCCCCTAAAAAACTAACTAACCTAAGGAGATCACACACATCCATGCCCGAGGCAGGATTCGATCCTGCGACCGTAGCGGCCGCGCGGTTTCAGACTGCAGCGCCTAAAACCGCTTGGCCACTCCGGCCGGCCACGACTGAAGAAAATCGTTCAACGTGACAGGAGTGCACCCTTCCGCAAATCGCTGCATATTTCAATACTGGACCATCAACAAGTGTTAGCGTGCCAACCATTCAACGAAACATTATCGATATGGGCTTTCGGAGTCGAAAGCCCCTTCGTGTACCCGTGATGAATGCACGACACAGAAATTTACGTGTCGCCTGAGCCCGTCAAGACCGACAGTGAATTGTTGATGACTGGAAACATGTTGCCTGGTCGGACGAGTCTCGTTTCAAATTGTATCGAGTGGATGGACGTGTACGGGTATGGAGACAACCTCATGAATCCCCATGAACCCTGCATGTCAGCAGGGCACTATTCAAGCTGGCGGAGGCTTTGCAGTTGTGTGGGGTGCGTGCAGTTGGAATGATATGGGACCCCTGATATGGCTAGATACGACTTTGATAGATGGCAAATACGTCTGATTACCGCATCGATTCATGTCCACTGCGCATTCCGACGGGCTTGTGCAATTCCAGCACGCCAATGCGACACCCACACTTCCAGAATTGCTACAGAGTGGCTCCAGGAATACTCTCTGAATTTAAACACTTCCGCTGCCCACCAAACTCCGAAGACATGATTGTTATTAAGCATATCTGGGTTGCCTTGCAATGATCTGTTCAGAAGAGATCTCTACCGTCTCGTACTCTTACGGATTTATGGAGAGCCCTGCAGGATTTATGGTGTCAATTCCCTCCAGCACTACTTCAGACATTAGTCGAGTCCATGGCGTGTCGTGTTGCGGCGCTTCTGCGTGCTCGCGGGGGGACGTACACTATATTAGCCAGGTGTACCAGTTTCTTTGGCTCTTCAGTGTAGGTAGCTGACTGTAACCTATCGCCCGCATCTCGTGGTCGTGCGGTAGCGTTCTCGCTTCCCACGCCCGGGTTCCCGGGTTCGATTCCCGGCGGGGCCAGGGATTTTCTCTGCCTCGTGATGGCTGGGTGTTGTGTGCTGTCCTTAGGTTAGTTAGGTTTAAGTAGTTCTAAGTTATAGGGGACTTATGACCACAGCAGTTGAGTCCCATAGTGCTCAGAGCCATTTGAACCATTTTGTAACCTATCTCATAAGCTAATCAAATGAAACCTACACTTCGATACTGTTTCCGGGAAAGCTAGTTTCTTGAATGACAACGCAGCGAATTACAATTAGAATACATTTCAGTAGCCTGTGAAAATGCCGCCGGTATTAAATGCTCTTAAATTGCACATCATATATGGTGTAACGGGTATATGTGCAGAAACTTTTGCATGCAGTATATTAATATGTACACACATAAGTGCGTTGGTTGCTTTTCCTCTGCATCGACCAGTGTACGCACAACACTTCACTAACTGTACGACCTGTTTAGCTGCACATCTAAGTGGACTATGCCTGTCAGTACAGATTTATCGTTTTACGTCCACCCGTTCGCAGTTCGACACATGATCTGCTGTCCAGGAGAAAGTAAGGATTAATCGCTTGCTCTTGCCACTCATTCTTGGAGACGCTAACCATCCTAACTTGTAATACCTATGATTATTAGTCTGGAAATGAATCAATACTGATCTAATGTTCAGTACAGCGCTTTCAGTCAACAATAGAAATATCTGCACTTATACCCGTTACACCCTGTATAATAGGGTAGAAACATCAGCTTAAAGTGGGATGTTTTAAAATCCTGGTATCCTTCTTAGTGTTGAAAGATCAAATTATTTTTTTATTGCCCATTTAGTCTACGAGAAACATTACGCAGTGTGGACAAACGCCATAACGAAATACACTACCGCTCATTAATTTCAATACACCCTGATATTTCAGATTTACAACACAAATCAAAAGTTATTTCTCACAAAATATAGTTATATTAACATCCACATATATAATACAATCACAGTCATTATATTTTACTTTCATCAAAGTATCCTCCTTTGGTTTTAATGACTGCCTCACAAACTCGAGGCTTGCAGTCGATCAGTTTTGGTAGGTATCGTGAATCTATATGATTCTACACATCCATAACAATATTCCAGAGATGTTCCTTGCTGGATACGTTAACTTCCCTTATATGTCTGTCCACTTCATCCCAGACCATTTCAATGGAATTGCAATGGGGCCTTTTGGACGGCCATACCATATCATTCAGTACTTTCTGTTTTTCCTTTGTTACATAGTAGTTAGTACAGTATGCCGACTGATGTTTTGGGTCATTATCCTGTTGTAATGTGAACCCTTTCCCTGTTAAACGCAATCCACTTCGTATTGCATGATACTGAAGTATGCGGTGGTACTGCTTCTCATCCATACATCCTTCTATTTTCATAATGTCGCCAACTCTATCTCCGGCAAAACATCCCCAAACCATAATAAAACCTCCACCGTGTTTAACTGTAGCTAGAACATACTGCTGGGTTACCCTTTCCCCTACAAAGCGGTGAGCAAATATTTTCGTTCTGGTTCCAAAAATCTCGAACTTCGAGTCATCGGTGAATAACACCTTCGTCCACTCTTCTGATGTCCACGATGTTTTCTAGGCCATTCAAGTCTCTTCTGTTCATTTATGGGCCTTAGAAGGGGTTTTCCTGCTGTGACACGTCTTTTCAAGCCGCCTTCAGCCAGTCTCCTTTTTACTGTTGCAACAGATATTGTTGTCGTGTTCCTTTTAACCAGTTCTGCACGAATTTTGGGCGCTGTCTTGAATCTCTCGTAATTCTGATATATTTATGATCACTTCTAGTTGCTTTACGAGGTCGTCCTCGTCGTGGTGTGTCCTTATTACTACCTGTTGTCTTCTGGCGGTGAAGCGTGTATTGCACTCAAAAAATGGTTCAAATGGCTCTGAGCACTATGGGACTTAACATCTATGGTCATCAGTCCCCTAGAACTTAGAACTACTTAAACCTAACTAACCTAAGGACAGCACACAACACCCAGCCATCACGAGGCAGAGAAAATCCCTGACCCCGCCGGGAATCGAACCCGGGAACCCGGGCGTGGGAAGCGAGAACGCTACCGCACGACCACGTATTGCACTCCCCCTATAGACACACTACACTGTTTCGCAATTTGGCGAATAGATAAACCTGCTTGGCTAAGTCCTAAAATTGCAGCACGTTTTTCTATGGGTATCTTCACTCTTGGAGTCATACTAGCGATGTGTACACTTCAGTGTCACAAAGGAACTGACGTGCAGGAACCACATGTTATGTGTCGTAGCAATGCTTGCCGTTCGCTGGTGACATCACATCACTACAGGGAACAACACAGGTGCACCAAATGCGGCGTCCGTCGGGAAATAGGTAGACAAACATATCAGGTAGGTACATAATGTTTATGTACACAACATTGTTTGTTGGATACTATTGTATCTCGATGACCACAAACAAAAATCATGACATGTGTACAGTTGTTGTAGTATTCATCTGCTTTCTAACGGTACCCACACTATTACACCTTAGCTACAGAGAACTAGATGTCATTTATTGGGTGTATTGAAATTAATGAGCGGTAGTGTATATATGCATTGTGACGAATGATCTTTGTTGTTTCTCACGCTTTGGGCGATAAAACGCGACTCCTCAGTGCTTCGCCGTTGCTGGAAGACGTCTCCGTAATATCCCGCTCCACTTCTCGTTGGTAGACAGATATACTTCACAGATCAGAGGATGGAAGCCTGTTGACGTGGGGACCTTGCGAGTGTCGCGAAGGCGGCGGATTATATTCCGGAGCAGCATTCTATTCGAGCGCGCACGTGCCCGCTTTATTCGTCTCTTTTCTCCACCGGGAGATAGACCAACAGCAAACATTTTGCAAGCAAAGAAAGAAATCCACATTTCGCGTCTCGTTCGAAGCAATGAAAACATGTTATTCTGCAGGTAGAAGGCGGAACACGTGCCTAGATGTTTCTCGCATTGGTATCGCAAATAAAGGCCCTGTGTGCAACACTGTTTGGAGGTACGACTGCGGAAGAAAATCAATTTGACAGATGTTAGTAGCCGTTCAGTCCAGACTAATACATCATTGTTCTTCTTACTGAAATGTACTCTTGCGTTACCTCTCTCTAAGACTGACTTAATGACGAGATTATCGTACTAAATTGGCCGAATGAAACTACTGCTTTGCATCGGAGTGAACACAGTAAGAAACATCAGAAATGCTTGTTAGTTATGAGAACATTCGTTAATCTCTGTTTCTATTCATACTCATTATTCACTCCATGGCATAACATTTATATTGTTAACGATATTTTTAATAGCTCATTTTCACACGGCGAGTTAAATAACTGAGGCTCGTAACTAATCTTCCTTTTCTTCATTTATGAAACACCCTCAGAATATGGTAATTGTCTGTTATTTCTTTCCAGCTGTGGACAAACCTCTCTCGCTTTACACTGTGCTATCGAAAGAAGTGCTTCTGCTCTATATCCACTGGGTTGCTACATCTCTCCTCCCCGTGATTCAGGAGCTGAAGTGATAGCAGTCGCGCACATCGGCAACGACTGTCGTTCACTACTTTGACTTTGACGAAATGGCGTTCTTTTCTCGTGTTATTCATCTTTCATTCCCTGCGGAAGAGGGCAGGAGGTGCTATTTTTGAACAAACTGGGAATATTTGGGACTGGTTTTCCAGTAGGTCGAACCTTGGGGATTGAGCTCTTTGAAATTTGTTTCTGGAATATTTGCACCTTCCGTGGGGATGAGTACCTAGTAGTGAGAGTGCTAACGTCAATGCTCCACATGTCTAGCAGTTATATGTCGAAACTATTCGTCTCGTTATATGCGCATTATCTTCATAAACCTGGACACAGCATTGCAGACTACTCGGTAGTCTTACTCGTCGCTTAGACAGTTTGCCAGCGACCTGCGAAACCCTTGTGTTATTTAGCTCAAGTCTAAATGTGTTGATGAGAATTTGAGACAGGACTGTGGCAGACCTTTGCTTGACGTCCTGGGCGTCACACAAATATTTCTACTGTACCACACTTAATCTGTGTGAAAGAAAGTGAACGAGTTCGCTCTCTAAGATACAAGGCACATTCGTACATCTATCTTCTATCAGTAATATGTTGTTTCACCTGCACTGGATCTTGCTGAACTCCGTGCCTATTATTCAGTTAAAAACAGTTGGTGGAGAATGCAGCCCGCCACTAACAATTTTGGATAAGTTTTATTATGCTGTGCGATGATAAACAAAGGGCATAAATATAATTCAGTTTGTCAAAACTGACATCGCAAAAAGTTTGAAACACGAAAAATGTGCACGGCTGGATCACCGCTCAGACCATCACAGATCTTGCTACTTCAATCTCATTCCAAACTGTGAGAGCGGACAAGAATTTGAAAGAGAGCGAACAAGATGGTCACCGCCCTTTCAAGGTTTGTGTCCTCCCGTCCAAGGAATCACGCCATTTAATAAATTATTACTATCACCAGCCTGATTCACAACTATACATTAATGATATCAAATATCTGAAACGCCCATTAGCTGCGCACTAAAATTCTAAACAAAACTGATACCTCACACTTAATTTGGCGTGCAGTAGTTCGCCAAAATTTGATTCTGAACAAATACCAGGTTTTTTCGCAGAGCTATAAATATGTTCATGAGCTCTCTGGTGTCCATTCTGATAGATGTGAAAATTACCATCAGTTTAATAAGTCACGGTTGAAAAATACTAACATGAATCCTTTACAGAAGAATGGAAAAACCGGTGGAAGCTGACTCGAAGAAATTCAGTTTGGATTCAGGAGAAATGTAGGAACACGTGAGGCAATACTGCTCCTGCGCCTTCTCATAAGAGATAGGTCAAGGAAAGGCAAACCTACGTTTATAGTATTTGTAGGCTTAGAGGAAATTTAACAATGTTTGCTGGAATGCTCTCTTTCAAAATCTGGAGGTGCTAGGGGTAACATACAGAGAGCGAAAGGCTGTTTACAGTTTGTACAGAGACCAGATGGCGTCTATAAGAATCGAGGAGCAAGAAAAAGAAGCAGTGGCTGAGAAGGGAGTAGGACAGGGATATAACCTATCCCCGATGTTAATGGAGGAAAACTGCGCTCGTTCATTGTCATATTAGGCCAGGGCGCGGCTTAGGGCTGGATTTGTAACCAACACAGAAGTATGGACGAGTATTGTGGCATGTGTCTATCGCAGGATTCCCGTGAGGTCGTGATCATTCGGCAACGGTTCCTGCAAGAGGGCCGCGTTTAGCCTGCACAGACCACGACTGCGCCATATTGTTTGACGCCGGAGGTTGATCGTGCACACATAAACATGGTCTGAGAAATTATAAGGCCACCTTTTCCGCGTCCAGGACGTCCGAAGCGAGCGGGGAAGTCATGTAGAAGCGATACAGTCGAATAGCTGAATGGTTCGTGGCGTATGTACTTCCCAGGTGTCTACGAGGGTGAAGTACAAAGTAACGAAGCTCGGGACAGGCAGTAAAATTCGGATATCGGTCCTTCTTCCCGAGAACACAGTTGAAATCTCCGCCGATGATTATGTGCTCATTTCTTCCCAAGAAAAGCGCGTGATTGTTTCAGAATAAAATTGTGAGCGCTTTCGTCGTTTGTCAGTGCCGGATGGCGCACAGACATTCACTAGTCTCACACCGTGTGTTGTTAGTGCTGGCTGCAAGCAGGAGACATCTTCTACTGCAATACCTTCGCGCACAATAATAGCTGCTCCAATATCACCGTTGGCGGCTGGAAAGACGTATGCTGTGTAACCATAAAAATCGGTCCAAGTCTCCGTCTGTAGCTCTTGGATCGGTGAAATGTCAACGTCCGCTGCTCGTAACCTATCAAGTAACAACTGAAGATTAACACAGGAATAGATGATATTTTAACTGATGGTAGCAATGCTGTACGCCTGCATCTGCAGCACCTGCCGTGTGCCCTCATATCGGTAAGAACGAATGACAGAGAGTCTTAAGCACTGTCTGTCTTCTGATCACCCCCGGTTCATCAGGGAAGCCTGGGACATTGAGGTTTTCAGGGCATTGCTATGTCACTGAGTCACTCGGTAAGTTGTCCTGCCCCTGATGGATGTGGGTACTAGCAGCTGCGCATGAGACCTCCTCCTGGGAATCATCTGGTGGGCGTGTGACGGATTCATCCTGGAAATAAGACTCCGGCTCAGCCGTCGTGATCCTTTTCTTCTAGCGTCGTTTTGACGTGGTTCAGAGTTTGGACGACGGGATGCAATCGAGACGTTCAGGAACGAAGGCTGCAGTGAGAACAGCTTCTGCTTCGACATCTATGTCATCTGCACATCTGTCAACATCTGCACCCGGCACCAGAATCCATGGGCGACGGGCCGGTCGCTGCTGTCGACGGTCGGCCTCGTTTCGTCCGAGGGCATCGGCTCTCAGTGCAGCCACGTGGGTGTGTCAAAGGGATGCCATAGCCAGAAGGAGGAAGCATCGTCGGTCCGCAGCTGAGTAACTCTACATTGGAGGCAATCGTTTCCTACATGCCATTTTTGCAGTCGAATTACAGGAGCATTTCATTGTATCTTTAGATGGTGTATTCACCGCAATTTTGGAAGCTGCCGCTCTCTTAATTTTCTTTGGAAGTACGAACCTGTGTTCTGGAAAGAAAAATGACTTCACAGTATGATATCTAAATAGTAAAAGTGGCAGATTTGGAAAAAGTGACAACATGGCTCAGTACCACCACGTTCGGTCTGAGGGCTAGCTGCTCTGTATTAAAAAAAAAAAAGTACTGAATCGAGTATTCAGTCATCGACTTGAACAGATATCATGTAACATCCGTCCAGAAAAAAACGCTGAGAGCAATAACCAACAAAATGAAGGCGAAAAAAAGATCAGTTAAGTGGTGACAGAGATTTCGCGATCGAAACTATAGGGCGCCAGATTTTCTTTTTTTTAATTCTAAAAGGGAATTATCTTCATAAATGATTCTATTGTCATATTGACACCCAATTACATAGATCATTGAAGAACTGCAACAGTGTGTCTGAAGTTGTCCTAGTACTGACAGTTTGTCGAGTTTCACCTTCAAACACTCTTTTGAGATTTTCAGTCTCACCAAGGAGTACGGCAGGTGCTAGTCTGATGTATTTGCCATGGGACATCAGCGAAGTCATTGGTCACATCTAATCCTAAATTTAACTTCTCATTTCCTTTCTGTGCACTAGATAGGTGCCGCATTTTTGCTGAAAATAGGTGTCCAAAGAGCTTTTTTTGTAAATACCAGTGCCTATATTGAGCTGATTATATTTGCAAATGGTTCTTTCTATCAGCAAAATGCCAAGTTTTTAACATTACTCATCTGACACTATTTTCAGTACATTTTAAAATATGCAAGAATACTTTCATTGCAGTTATCAAATGGTGATGAGTACTGAATTGAGGAATTCTCTTTTCGCATAAAACGGGACGAAGATATTAAACTACATGGAAAAGTAATTTATGGCATGCAATGCCATTCTGCGTCACGTTTCGTGTGTCAGGGCAGGCTGCTTTTCTTACGTACATTATCATTAGTCACGCCGTAAGATTTTAGGATTGTGATGAGTAATGTTAACAAAACTTTTCATTTTACTTATATTATATGTACAATTGGTTGCCAATATAGAGGCTACCTGTCAAATTGTTCTTTGGCGTTAGACATTTCAATTTTCAATTTTAACAGTTGAATCATATCTGAAGGTAATTCCCTACTTGCGTCGAGTTTAACACGGACTTCGTACCACACTGCTTCTTAAGTCAGTTTTCGCATCGAAAAAAATAAAATAAAGTAACGTGGACACTCAGTAGTTTCGAAGCCAGGATTTCTGTCAGCATATAACCGTATTTAACTGACTGACCAACAGCGACGTTTCGCTAACCAACCCATATTCATCGTTTATTGTGAGCTCTTTCTTCCAAAAGTTGGCGGGTTTACATTCTCATAGAAACTAAAGACATCAGTAACTTCCAAAATTGTTATGGGGAGCTGCTCCTTTTATTCGGCTGCAAAAATGGCCACCGCAGCTTAGCGTCTCGAACAATCATTAAAGTCGATACGCGGCCTCTGTCACCTTCGACACAGTGTGTACCCCTCATAACGACGTCACACGTATCTCTAGCAGCGTGCAGTCAGACTCACACGGCCGCAGCCAGCCTCTCGTCGAGGTCCTCGAGCCTTTTCAAGTCTGCCCGCGACTAAACCTCAGTCCCCAAGCGTAAATTACAGACTGTCGTGTCACAACGTTTACTGAGACATTTTTCTTTCTGGAACTGTGAAATTTTAACTGTGCTCATATAAGCTATTAATTATTTAATTAGGATACACCTTGTATTTAGACACACGTTCTGCGGGATATAAACTCACCAGAAGTGATCTCTTGAAACGGGCATTTCCTTTGAACCAAAGTTTATTACTGAAAGTTTATTTGCTACCACTTTTAGCAATTTTGTGTTGAGCCAACAGAAAACCCTTTATTTTAATTATATTCAACTCACGGCTGAACTACTTCTTTCAATGCCTAACTAGAATCTCTCTGTTGAATACTGTGCAGTTTTTGTAAAGGCTTGCCAATAACATTAGTTGAGTACTACTCATTACTAATTTTGGATGGCACTGCAGCCGCGTTCTCTTTATTGAGGTACATCTGTATTAGTTCACCTCACTAAGGCAAGAGAAAATTATGGACTACCAAAAACCTAATTTTAAGAACTTGGCTAATTAGATGTACTCTGTTAAGAAACACATAAAAATAGGAATCCAAGAAGTGTGTAGGATCCATAAATCCAATCCTATTAGCTATCACACCTGTACATATTCGACTTCCAAATACACATTCAGCAGCAAACCATTTATGATCAATGGTTCATCCATTATTGTGAGCTTGACACTTCACTAATACCTCAAAGTTAAACGGTGTCCGTGACGTTCAGTCGACCGATACTTGTCTATGGGTTTACGTCATCTACTGCTCTTCTGATCTAGACAACAGTTGCTGCTCCCTCACTCTCTACCCAGCTGCTTGCAAATTGTGCAGCACTGAATGAGCAAAAAGGATCTCTGAGCTACGGCAGGTACATGAAATAAAGTGAGAATTAATTGCCACTGTCTTACTGAAAGGCAGGTACCACAGAAAAATTTATTGATAAGGCAGAATTCTAGGTGCTTATGTATCTTTAGCAAGCAACATGCAACTGGAAATGCAGTAAGCTACATCCATTGTAAAATATTTGATACTGTGTGTGACAGCACATGTGTCAGTTGATAGATACAATGTTTCACATAAACATTTTTAATGAAATATTCTAACATTCTGCGTGGTGTCTGTTTGTTCTAAGTCGTATCTCCCTACCACTTTCGCGCAACGACGCTCTGAGCGTGTTTTTTAGGGAATTGACTAGTTTGAACATGGGACCTGTTCCTGGTAAGGAGACGCCAGACCACACATGACATGTAGAATTCAGAAGAGTTCAGTGAGACTAGCGATGATATAATCAAATACTTAATGATTTCAGCGTCAGCTCGACTGCACTCCCTGTAAAAGAACCTTAATACTAACTATATTTAGTGGAAGGGGTTCAAGGCTTTCCTATTTTTAGTTAGCTGGTAAAATAACGTCGAGAAAGTAGTTAAGTTTATCATTGGAATTTTTATTCTACTCACAAAACATTGTTTATAAATTGCACTATTGATAAAAGGAAATATTTTAATACTGGATGATAAAAACCAACTGCGTTCAACAAAAATGTGAACGAATATTCCCTGAATGGGTTTCCAAGTTCTACAATGGATCGAAGGATGACCTATGCCATATCACAATTATAATCTGGGTTTAAATTAAGTTTCATAAAAGATAAAACTATCAAAAATGGTCTACATAGACTCTCAATTATCTTTAATTACTTATTTAAATTGTCGTAAATTACAGTGGCTGATGTGGCTTCTCAATAATTATATAACAGAAAAATCATCGCGTTTCAGATTTTAACTTCTAGTAGCAAATGTGAATACCATGAGCTTTAATTGACGATCGACATTAGTGTTATGCAAAAAGGGAGTGTAACAGATGAGACTTCTGCAGTTCTGAGTGAAGCCTTATGCGGCATCGCGTGCGTTCATTACCTTGTCGTTGGTTATGCAGCGTCAGGAGGCAGCGGGCGGCGCAGCTCCACACACCTCGCCGTCTCGGAAGCAACTCTTTCTAACTTCTCCTTACTACAATTTACCGAAGTTGGTTTTAGAAAAGCTGTCTGGCTGTGTTTTCAACTGACCAATCAGGGTCTCAATGTCAACCTTAAGCTCCACCTACAAAACTTCTGTCTATCCAATGAGAAACGTTATACTTTTCGTGGTGGGGCGATGTTTTTAATGTTTGCAACGTAACAGAGACGCGTATAGTCTCACGCTAAAACTTTCAGCTGGTGTGGCCCTTTTAGTGTTATCGTAAGATCTATACTGTTCTTCCGGAGGGCTCTATCTTTTAACATGGGCTGGGGGTAGTCTTGGCGGTCGGCTGGCAACATGGGTGTCCGTCCCTTATCGTAGGGCCTCCTAGCCTACACGATTCTGCTCTTGGCTTCTGTTCTCGTTTCTCCCCTCGGAACTGCGTCTGTTTCACTGTGGGAAGGTATGACATGCATTTAGGCGTTCTTGTGTTAGTCTGTGGTATTCCATTTGCTCACTCGTTGATCGTATTACTTTGGTTAATTTAATGTCAGGATTTATTCGGAACTATGTGACATACTGTCGGATTTGCTATCATGTCAGGGTTTTCATGGAAGGTGTTGGATTTGCCTGACACCTTACAATATGAAAAAAAAAAAAGAGAGGGACAGGGAGAGAGAGAGGAAATACGGAAGTGGAACACTAGGCAGTTTTGTGTGTGCGTGAGTGTGTTCTGGATGGTGCCAGTTTACGCAATTCAGGTGAAGAAGCTTATGTAATTTTTGGACAAAGAATTCTTCTTATGGGGCAGCTGTAGCTGTGCAAGCACATTTTATAAAATGAAGAAACCACGAAACAGTGAACGCACTGAACCGTATCACAAAAATATTGTAGTTAATCATGACATTCAGGCAAGATAAGGTATGTATGTATTAAACTGGGCCCTGCAAGCGTCGGAGAGGCTTCGTCCCGCCGTAGTCCTCAGTGGTTCACAACCCCACAACAGGCCACAGCAGTCCAGCCACCCCACAGCCGCCCCACACCGAACCCAGGGTCATTGTGCTGTTCGGCATCCAGTGGACCAACCCCACGTCCCCACGCCAGCCCCGGGAACGTCTCATACCAGACGAGTATAACCCCAGATGTTTGCGTGGTAGAATAATTATGGTGCACACGTACGTGGAAACGGTGTTTGCGCAGCAATCGCTGACGCAGTGTAACTGATGCGGAATAAGGGGAACCAACCCGTATTCGCCGAGGTAGATGGAAAACCGCCTTTAAAACCATCCACAGGCTGGCCAGCACACCGGACCTCGACACTAATCCGCCGGGTGGATTGGTGCCGGGGACCGGCACGCCTTCCCACTCGGGAAGCAACGCATTAGACCGCACAGCTAGTCGGGCGAGCTCAAGTTAAGGTATGCATGTAACGCAATACTTCTCATGTTTTTTTTTCTCTCCTAATAGTCTGATGGTTTCGTCTCCTTTCTGCTGTTACTTCCCGCTCTTTTACAGTTTAAACAATTCACCACTCACATATCTCTTTCACACTGCGCATGCGGTGTGGGTCGTATGCGACCTCAATACTCACGGCTAGTATTTATTGTTATATAGGTTTCCTGTTAGTGTTACCGGTCGGGCAGCCGTTGTGTAAGTAATTCCACGCAATATGTGATGTCTCCTGTTCACTGGATTTTACATTTATCAAGAGTGTGGTATCTTTCCCTGTCTAGTAATGACCTCCGTTTTCTCGGATTTTTCTAGGTCCCTCCTTCTATCGTTTTATCCTTTTGACAAAAAACTTTTGTTCCTTGACAACATAATCTCAGACGGTTAAATAATTTTGCTTGCAAGTAATGTCTTTTTCTCTCTTTTAATTTATTTTAATCCATTTTAGAAATTTTAGGCACATAGTTTGTTATTTGCCATTTCAAACTTAAGGATCCCCTCCAATTGCCTTCTAATAATATTTTCGTTATTACAGCTTACACCAAATAATGGAAGTCTTACGTGTTCCGGTACAGGTCGTGTATACAATAAAAGATAGTTGATTCAGCAACTGTTGTGCCGTTTCTTCACTTAACACAATGTAGTTTTTGGAAATAATGTAGTATTGGCAACAGCATCTGCTTTGTATATGGCGGCTATTCATGTGAAGTTCACGAAATTTTCGATATGGAAATATGGAAATACTGTATTACTGACAACATTTGTTGTTCTAACATGACACCATTTTACAAAATTCGAATGAAAATTATATTTTTGAAAAAAATTAATACTTCTCTTTAGGACGACTGAACCTGTCGGATATACACCGTTTGCCCGTTTCGTCAGAAATTGTTTGAGTTTCCCACCAATGTGACATAATAGAAAAAGAGGTGTGGCTTGTAACGTCATGATTATGATGTCGTATACGAGGCTTGTGATGTTATGGTGGAGTCACAAATGTAAATACGTATCCCAGAACTAAAATAGCTAGACTAGTATGGTCTGCCATCACACATCAAAGAAGCAGAAATTGCTCTCTCAATTGGCGATGCAACTATTATACTCAAGCCCGAGCCCATATCTCGTGAGTTTTATATAATAACATACTTCCTATGAATATATGCTGATTGTAAACACCAGCACGCTGAAAGGGTTTCGAAAACGCACCGTTACTGATACGATTTGTTTCAATAAAATTACAAGAAATGTCATATTGGTCGTTAAAGAATTTACGTATTTAGTTACTTTAGTGTTGTAACTCGTGTTTTACGAAAGTGAGCTGTTTTAAGGCAATACCACACTGAAGATTCATCAGCGTCGTTGTTACTAGGATTTGTAATGATTAACTGTCAGTTAATAACATACCATTGATTAAAGCCTTCAGAAGATCGCAACAAAAAATGTCAGTTCGAGTCTTACAAAAGAGAGGAGGAGGAGGAGATAGTGTTCAACGTTCCTCCGACAACGAGGTCATTAGACACGAGACACAAGCTCGAATTAGGGAGAGATGGAGAAGGAAAGCGCCTGTGCACTTTCGAAGGAACCATCCCGGCATTTGCTTTAAGCGATTTACGGAAGTCACGGAAAACCTAAATCAGGATGCCCGGACGCTGTTTTGGACCGTCGTCCTCGAGAATGCAAGTCCAGAGTGCCAATATTTCTTATAGAAGTTGGAGCGATCACATATATAACGTTGTTGGGAAAGCAAAACAAAGACACCGATTTATTGACAGAACACTTAGGATGTTGCGACAGTTATATTAAAGTGACTGCTTACACTACGTTTGTCCTCATAAGATAGAACAGATGGGGTCATCGAAGATGTTCAAATACGGGCAGTTCGTTCCGCATTATCGCGAAATGAGTGAGTGTCACAGATAAGATACACTAACTGGAGGTGGCAGTCATTAAAACAAAGGCGTGGGACCTTCTTCAGAAACTTAAATCACCATCTTTTGTTGGCATCCGCCGACATAGCGAGAAACGATCATCATAATAAAATAAGAGAAATCAGAGCTCGCATGGGAAGATTTAAGTGTTCGTTTCTCTTGCGCGCTGTTCGAGAATAGGATGGTAGAGAAGTAGCTTGAAGGCTAGTGTCTGTGGGTGGGAACTTCTGTCGTTCCATGTCAGCAGTTACTAAATTTTCGCATGAAAATGTCTATTTGCTGGCCGCCGATACTTCCATGTGTGAGGAAACAGTGCCTGCAGGTTTGAGTCGCTAGTAACTACGAGGCTAATTATTCATAAACAATGGTTGAGCCCACATCCGATGTATCACGTCTGTACATGTTTGCCAGACATTTCTTCTTATTTTAATTTTTTTAATGTTACGCCATTGTACCAGTGTAGGCAAAGGTGCGTGATTGTTATGAATTTGCTTTGTGAAAAGATAAAAATCGATGTAGTGCAGAAAGTGCAGAAACGCGTTTAGCTAGGACTTTGATTCGGGTGCCATTGTGATGAGCCAGCGGAGCATTACTAGGACTCAAAATGAGTCAATGAAAACATTCTCCAGAATAAATTGAAAATAAAAAAGTAAAGGAAGATGTCATCTCATATGACCTGTAAATACACTGCCGAAAAAAATAGTACAACCTTTTATGTGTTTCCAATGCACCTAAGACTTATTCTTGCAACAATGCATATAGATTACGTGAAATGATCCCATTTACATATCAATAATACAAACGATTCTGAGGTACCAGGTATCGACTCTTTCTGAAACGCAGATATCTGTACATGGTGTAGCCTCTACGGGGGGCAATGCAGTCTTCGGCATCCAGTCGGTAGTACAGATGGCGAATACTGTCCTGGGACACATTATGCCACGCCTGCTCGACCTGTTCACGTTGTGCTTTGATAGTTGTTGACTGAGAAGCTCACGAGTCACTTCTCGTCCCACCGTATCCAACACGTGCTTGATTGGAGGCAAGTTCGGGGATCGTGGTGGCCAGAGAAGTTGCTAATCACGTATTGCAGAGAAAGTTGAGATTCACTGAGAGTGTGTTGGAACAACACCTCACCTTCCTGATGCAAGAACGGCAAAAAACTTGTCTATCAATATTCTGCGTACTCTCCAGAAACACCAAAGGTGAACGAGGTTGTAGCCTATCGCACACCATATCACAAGGCCTCGAGTGGGGCCAGTGTGTATTGGACAAATGCACTCTACGTCACACTCGCAAATGACAATCACTTGCGTCCAGGCAGAATTTTCTTATTTCACTGAAGACCACGGTGCGCCATTCCAAGTGATCCTCTGGTGGTACCCATCGAGCCGTGCACGTCTATGCTGAGCTGTGAGTGGAAGACGAGCTAGAGGTGTGTGTGCCCGTAGTTCCACTCCTAATAACTGCAGTGAGTGTTGACGCCGCTAGGCTCACAAGCTCTGTTACCTGTGCTGTGGTAGCTGTATGATCTGCCACTGCTGCCCTTAAAACACGATGATCCTGCCTGAAGCCTGTGTTGCGTGGATGGCCAGAGCATCGTCTACGGCTGTGAGAACGTTCGCGTGACCACCGATACCAGCATCGTTGCACAAGTGATACAGCACGTCCAACTTGTGTGGCAGTTCTCAGGAAGGATCATACCGCTACACAGGAGGTCACAATTTGACCCCTTTCAGACTCGCTCATTTGGCTGTAGGAAGCACGGGTGCATGGTTGCCTGCTTGCTTCATTCGTTTGCACCACAATTAGGCTTCTAGCCCTGAGCATTTCCTATTAAAGAGTAGACACAGATCGTGCTCTGGTAGCAATGCCACTACACTACCTGTTGGCGGACGGCGTTGAAACCATTATCAGTACATTTACTATCACCCAGGTGGCATCTGCCGTCATCGAATCAAAATCAACATCGTCTACGGTAGACTAATTTTTTTTCTGGCAGTGTATGCTCGGAACTACGGAAAAAGGAAATCAGAGGCAAGCTCGCGTCGAAAGGGATCGCAGAAAGAGCCACGCAGAGCGAATACGAGATCTACCGCTGCGTCGAAACAGAAATGAATAAACAACGCAGAACGGTTACTTAGCTGCCTCATCGAGCATACAGCTGCCAGCGGCAGTCCACACTTGTGTCTTATCTATTCTATACCATCATACTTCTCTGTCGAACCATGTGTTAAAGAGATTGATAAGATATAAATTAATACGAAACATTTGTTATGATTTTATCACGACAATTTTACGAAAAATTCATGCCGTGGATATCAACTGCGCTCACATACATTTGTTTTTAAATAGTTGTCACTTTGAGACGATTTTCTCCCACAGTCATTTTTACACTGTGAATATTTTTAGTCTTGTACTTCGAATTTAATACTTCGACGCCATTATATTGTAACATGGTTAACTGTAACCTTCATTTCAATATTAGGACAAAGATAAGTTAATATTGAGATGTTAACACTGAGTCTCTCTCTGGGCCTGTTCAATTGGGGAGTTATATATTATGTAACATGATCAGGTACATACTGTTGTCTGTCAAAGTTAGTTAGATTTGTTGTTTAATTTCCTGTTATTGTAATATACTACTTTCTCTATCTTTTGAAACAGATCGTTTGCTGATGTTTGGATAGTAAGTCTGATCTGAGGCTGAATTCTATGTAAATAAAAATGCAAATCTTCGTTTCTTCAAAAACGTGTATGTTTTTTGTAATTACGTATCATTAAATTTATAAAAAAATATATATTGCATATATTAAAAAGTAGACATATAAAAAACAAAAGTGTATTTCAGTGAAAACTTGTGTCAAAATCTCAAAACACACACTCAAAAACTTTCTGAGATTGGAGATTAGAAACATTAACAGTGTATATATAAGTGCAAACATGGATCTTGACTTATTCAAAATCTCAAATCTCCAAAAGTTCTTCATCGATTGCATTGACATTTTGAAGCATTCGAATACTCACGTATTTTTATATACCTACTGGAACGTCATCTGATATATATATATATATATACAATGTTTCCCCTTTTACTGTGTGAGAGACACACAGTAAAAGGGGAACATTGTAAAAATGTAAATGTTGTTGTTTGGAAGAAATGAACATAGAAAACGGTAAGGAGCAGATGGAAATAGAGAGGCAAGGGCAGATGGAGAGAGAGAATGGGGAGGAGAAGGTGAACAGGCAGAGGGGGGGGGGACGAAGGTGATAGGCAGAGAGAGTTGGAAGGAGGGGGAGATGGACAAACAAAGCATTAGAGGGACATGGACAGAGACAGGAGACAGCAGATTAGGACGTATATCAAATTCCCACAGATATTGCAGAGGTTTGTTTTCGCTTTTCTTTCTTTTCCATTTAAGAAGAATGAGCCACAGCAAAGTTTGGTCGGATACAGCTATTATGTAATAAGAAGTTTAATGTCGTCATCCTCTGTGAAGCCACGTATTGAGAATTGGAACTCGTAGTAGCTCCAGAAAAAATGGGATATGTCGTGAACTGGACTGATGTGAAGGGGCAAAGTTTTCGTCACCGACAGGCGGGAAATATTTTTCTTCCTGTTGCTGTCTCAATGAATGACACGCTCCACCACCTTTGGGATAAAAAAATTCGACTCTGTTACGATGTAATAACTACATTATACAGAATATTTTGGATGCTGTCTGGAGTGTACCGCTATGCCCCTCGGGACTGACGGGAAATTCTGCGAGAAACACGAGCGAGTACCCCGCAGCGCCGACGGATATGGAACTAGTTTGAGTTTCTGGCACCGCGGCGCCACGTGTCACCCAACTGCGGACGACAGGTAGTCGTTGCCATGGCAACAGCCGCCCACCTGCCCGCTCGAGTGGAAGGGGCTGATCCGGTCGGGCGCCCCGTCGCCCTTCTGTCTGACACGTTATTGGATAGCTGGCGCCCCGCGCCCGTCTAATAAATCCGATATACGAATCATTCGTCGCGAGGACGCGGTACGCTGTTTATTCCCTCAGGGAGGGTGGAAAAAAAGGCGGAGTCAAGCAGCGTTCGTCCATCTCTGCGAAAGTCAATCTGGCATCTGTTTGATGTTCATTTTTGAAGGAGATTAACCGCGGACGCCGTGGATGTTGGAAAACACTGCTCTTCTCACACAACTGCGCAGCGAATTATGAAACACTGAAATTTCCGTTTTATACTTCCTGATTGTAGAGGACAAGCTTTTGCAGAAATGAAAATACAATATTACCATCGAGAATTTAAAAGTTAGCAGCTGACTCGCCTTTTTGATATGACATTTATTTCTGTACCCCTAATTTCTTTTTAATCCTGGATTCATAAAACGAGATTCTTATTATGTTCCTGTGTTCACAAATATCTTCAGAAACACGGGGTGGACACAATAAATATAAAAGTTAGAAATTTTTACTGTGCATAAATCACAAATGAAGGCAGAGCCGATATCAGTGTTACATGTGAACTCACTGGACAAAGATCAGTCAGCCTTACAGAAATCATTACATCTGCATCCGCATACCCTGCAGACCACCACGAAGTGCATGGCATTACAAGCATCACTTCAAATCAGGTGATTCTGCAGGCCATTCGAGATGTGTAAATTGAGGGTGGAGGAGGGAGAAAGGAAAGGGAGGTGGAAGGAACTGATGATATCAGCTGCATCGGAGCTGTACGTGAAATCGGCTACGACGAATAAGAATATCTGCCGGACCAGGATTAGAACCCAGGATCTCCTGCTTGCTAGGCAGTTCCGTTAACCACTGCGCCATCCGGACACAGCGTTTATCGGAAATGCGCGGACCATCTCGGCACGCTACCCGGCCGACCCACTGTGCAATCTGGCACCACCTACTCGCATCACCCTGTCCATGTCCTCCATGCTCGCTAATTTCAGATACCCGCTGGAGGCCCAACGATGTTACTCATCCGCACTGAAAGTTGTGGATTCATTGCTCATTGAGGCGAATCATTCATATGAATGCGTGGTGTCCGAAAGAACAAACGCAGTGATTTCATATAACACTCGAGAGATACTGGGGTGGGGGAGTGTTCAGAAAACCAGTCATATATTCTTCCAGCCGGATGAACTTTGTAGTTTATGTGGCTGCATGAGCAATGGGCCTCTTATGTGTTGAGTGAGTCCAAACATTAATTGCATGCAGCTCACACCGTAATGTTCTCTCACTAACAGGTGGCGGTAGACCTACATTCGCTGCTTGCAACAATTCCTGTCGGGCTTGGAAGTGATTTTGACTCACAAGCCGTAAAACATGTCTCCGTTCCTCGAAACAGCAACAAATCCAGCAACTTCACACATCGTGTGGCCTTGGGTACGGCCAAACACGATTGCCCCTTTTTGCCACTCTGTCGGGCACTTATATTCACTCATGTGTAAGTGCAACATCCACTTGAAACATATATGTCTCTCTAATCGCTACTGACTTATGCTCACGTAGGCACAGTACTCTCGTGGTTAAGGAAGTGGCTCGATCGTTGCAGTATCTGTAAAAGCTTAACGATTCATACGTGCATGCGCACTAGGATGACTAATTTTTTATCCCGTAAGCTTACTAAAATATGTTTCAAAAATATATCAGTGATGGATGGTTTAAATAAGTGGTAAGTACTCCGAACTAGCCAGTTAATAGTAACTAATGGTCCACCTTCTTTATTACTTCTCAATTTACCTTCCTGCGAGCCTTCTTTTTATTTTAATCGTCAGTATTTCGATAGGCTGCAAGCCGTTCTCCATTTCTATCTATCTTTTGGTGATATTCTGTCTCGATTTATCCCATCATCCAAATAATCTGTTTTACGTATTGTAATCGCTATCTGTCCCCACAGTTTTCTGTTTTTGACATCCTTACAGTGCTTCTGGGTGCCTTTTTTCGGGTAAGAATTTTTTATAACGTCATTTCTCTCCTAATATTTCTAGAAACACTTCACTTTATCTGACAGCCGAATTTTCAAAATCTTTCTGTTGCCGATTTTGTTTCTTCTCCAGTTTTCCAATAATCCACATTTAATTAAGATACAGTGCTGTTTCTGGGATAGTCCTGAGTTGGGTGTCAATTTTTAACAGCAGTAAATGTCTTTTGCAGAAGAAATTGTTTAGCTCACTTACTACTAATGTTCGTTTTCCTTGGTTTATCTTCCAGGGACGTGCTTCTTAGCCAGTAAAATCGTTGACTTGTTCTTTTGCGTTTTCTTTACACCTTTCTAATATCCTGCAGCACTTTCTTCATTGTTTGGTATTAACCCAAACTCTGTGTTAAGCAGCTTTTCCATCCCGTTTTCATTTCTTTCGGCTGGAAGGATTATATCGAGTTCGGATGTTACCTATGGGATCGGTTTTCTTTGTACTTTCGTTCTTATTCTCAAAAATTGTTTGCATCTTAAGCTACGCTCCTGCATTGTAATCTTGTTAACAATAACCGAGCAATATTGCGCACTGAGTAGAACACTGGACTTGCGTTCAGGAGACCCAGCGTTCAAATCCCCGTCTGGACAAGTAGAGTTACGTTTCTTTGTGAGGTAAATGCTGGGATGGTTCCTTTGAAAAGAGCACGGCCGAATTCCTTCCCCCTCCTTCCGTAATCCAGCTTGTACTACGTCTATAATGATCTCATTGTGGACACGACATTAATCTCATCCGTTTCGTTAATAAAACTCGTCTTATTGGCCTTCCTCTTTTATTACTATTACTTGGTTTTTCTTCACATTGTATGTTAAGTATGTTTCTCTCTCTGCAATTTATCCTCATTATTATCGGTTTTTTGCACATCTCAAACTATCGAAAGCTTTCCCTCTGCCCTAAAAATGTTTTTTTTGTTTATTATACCAGCCACTAAAATAATTATGTTCGTGCGGTACCTCTTGACTTTTTATTTCTATTCTTACGTACAATTATTTTCTAGTTTGATTAACAACGATTTAAAAAAGTGTATGCTAGAATTCTCTTATTGGTGGAAAGTTTTCCGACGAGACTCTATCTAACGCATAAAAATTGTGCATGGACAGGTAAAAGAGCTTTGTAATTGTATGAGGCAGTGAAGAAGAGGGGGGGGGGGGGGCTCCCGCCGCAGGTTCGAGTCCTCCCACGGACATGGGTGTGTGTGTGTTGTTCTTAACATCGGTTAGTTTAAGTCAGTTTGAGTAGTGTGTAAGTCTAGGGACCGATGACCTCTGCAGTTTGGTCCCTTAAGAACTTACACACATTTGAACATTTGAAGAAGATGGTTGGCATACTGAAGCTTTGGATGGGTAAGTAATGCTCTCGAAGAACTTTATCGAAAAAAGCCAAACATCCACGTACTATCCAAAGACAGAATAATGAAGGAGATTAAAAAATATGACCTTCGTCCCTAACTTACGCCAATAACGAGAGAATATTGAGGGTGGTGTACTACCGAATGACTTGCTAGTTAAAAAGCTTCTGAACAGAGACGTGCGTGGCGAGTTTCGACCAAAACCTCTTCTCTTGCAGGGAATCGTATTTATCACCCTGAGGGGGAAAAAATTCCAACACCAAGAAGCCTTCGTTCGAGATAAACGGAAGTTGGTAGGTATGTTTCTACATCTGAATGATGAAGCGTATTCACATTTCGCGCCAGTCGAATAAGTGTGGCGTTAGTAGCCCCACTATAAGTATGGAAATCAGGTTTGCTTCAAATATACGCTGTGACGATCGTGAACATTAGTTACCTTTGAAATTGGACGTAGTGAGCTTACGTTAGTAAAGAATGCCATTAAGACGACGAAGATGCGATTATCAAGAGCTCACTGAGTTTGAACGAGGTCGTGTAATAGGACTACTAGATGCTGGATATTCCTTCTACGATATTGTAGAAACACTTGGTAGGAACGCACCCACAGTACATGATTGCTGGCAGCAGTGGTTACGGGAAGTTACGGTAGCAAGAAGACCAGGCTCCAGACGATATGTGGTACTACCGAGAAGGAAGGCCGTCATGTTCGGCGTATGGCTCTATCATGTCGTACTGTACGTGCAGCAGCAACTTAAGCGGCAGTTGACGCTACAGTGTCAAAGTTGAACATTAATATTTCTTTGGAAACTTGGCCACTGTTTCTGCTGTGGTGTGCACACACACACTCTGAGTCTGAGATACTGTTATCGTGAGCGAACAGTTGCTGAGACTAGTCGGACGCAGCCAGCAGTGGAGAGAAGGCGCGCAACACACGAGATCGCAGCCTGAGCCTGCCGTGGCCGTGCTAGTAGCGCCGGAGGAGACCCTCGTGTTAATTGAGGAGTTTTGGTAATTCGAATTTTTGCTGCACGTAGTTGCTGCTTACTTGCCCACTGGAAGGAATTTGTCAGATTTGTGTATGCGTACATCGAGAGTAATATTCGTATCTTTGTCGTGACCAGATACCCGATTATTGACTGCGGACATTGTGGAATAATTACAGTTTTTGCTAATCAATCTGTCGAAGAAAAGGGAAGGTCCGAATAAAATTTCTCATTGTGTAAATTGTCAATTTTCAGAATGTGGTAAATTAAAAGTTTTTATTGGTTTCTCTCATTTTCTGTACACTGCTTAAGGCTTATTGGCCAAATTCCTTGTGATCATTCAATTTCTATATACGAGGGCAGTTCAATAAGTAATGCAACACATTTTTTTCTCGGCCAATTTTGGTTGAAAAAACCGGAAATTTCTTGTGGAATATTTTCAAACATTCCCGCTTCGTCTCGTATAGTTTCATTGACTTCCGACAGGTGGCAGCCCTCCCTGTACGGAGCTGTTAAAATGGCGTCTGTAACGGATGTGCGTTGCAAACAACGGGCAGTGATCGAGTTTCTTTTGGCGGAAAACCAGGGCATCTCAGATATTCATAGGCGCTTGCAGAATGTCTACGGTGATCTGGCAGTGGACAAAAGCACGGTGAGTCGTTGGGCAAAGCGTGTGTCATCATCGCCGCAACGTCAAGCAAGACTGTCTGATCTCCCGCGTGCGGGCCGGCCGTGCACAGCTGTGACTCCTGCAATGGCGGAGCGTGCGAACACACTCGTTCGAGATGATCGACGAATCACTATCAAACAACTCAGTGCTCAACTTGACACCTCTGTTGGTAGTGCTGTCACAATTGTTCACCAGTTGGGATATTCAAAGGTTTGTTCCTGCTGGGTCCCTCGTTGTCTAACCGAACACCATAAAGAGCAAAGGAGAACCATCTGTGCGGAATTGCTTGCTCGTCATGTGGCTGAGGGTGACAATTTCTTGTCAAAGATTGTTACAGGCGATGAAACATGGGTTCATCACTTCGAACCTGAAACAAAACGGCAATCAATGGAGTGGCGCCACACCCACTCCCCTACCAAGAAAAAGTTTAAAGCCATACCCTCAGCCGGTAAAGTCATGGTTACAGTCTTCTGGGACGCTGAAGGGGTTATTCTGTTCGATGTCCTTCCCCATGGTCAAACGATCAACTCTGAAGTGTATTGTGCTACTCTTCAGAAATTGAAGAAACGACTTCAGCGTGTTCGTAGGCACAAAAATCAGAACGAACTTCTCCTTCTTCATGACAACGCAAGACCTCACACAAGTCTTCGCACCCGAGAGGAGCTCACAAAACTTCAGTGGACTGTTCTTCCTCATGCACCCTACAGCCCCGATCTCGCACCGTCGGATTTCCATATGTTTGGCCCAATGAAGGACGCAATCCGTGGGACGCACTACGCGGATGATGAAGAAGTTATTGATGCAGAACGACGTTGGCTCCGACATCGACCAGTCGAATGGTACCGTGCAGGCATACAGGCCCTCATTTCAAGGTGGCGTAAGGCCGTAGCACTGAATGGAGATTACGTTGAAAAATAGTGTTGTGTAGCTAAAAGATTGGGGAATACCCTGGTGTATTTCAATGCTGAATAAAACAACCCCTGTTTCAGAAAAAGAATGTGTTGCATTACTTATTGAACTGCCCTCGTAAAAATAGCAGTAGTTGTATCTGTAGTTGTGACCATGCATTGCACTCTGCATGGATAGCAGTATTTCTTTGAATTAGTTTCGCATGTTGCTGAGCACAGAACTTTTTATTTTTTATTTTTTGTTCTGAATAAGTATACTAATATTGTCAGTGAAGCTTTACACATTTCCGTATGTCTTTTACCAGAACAATAATCATTACAAAGATATGAACTAAACTGTTTTCTAGTGACACAACGAACTGTCACAAATCGATTACTTCAAGGACGTCTCCGAGACGGACTCCCCTGTAGCGTGCATTCCACTGACCCCAAATCACCGCCTTATGCAACTTCAGTGGTGTCACGCTAGAGGGCAGGCTATAGGTCTGTTGTGCTTTCTGATGAAAGCTGGTTCTGCCTCGGTGCCAATGACGGCCGCGTGTTGGTTAGAAGGGGGCCAGTTGAGGGCCGGCAACCAACCTGTCTGCGTGCTAAACACACTGGTCCACTTGGACTTACGGTCTGGGGCGTGATTTCGTATGACAGCAGGAGCACTCTCTTGGTTCTCCAATGCACCCTGACTGCAAGTTTGTACATTAGTCTGGTGATTTGTCCCGTTGTATTGCTATACATGAACAACATTCCGCCGGCCGCTGTGGCCGAGCGGTTCTAGGCGCTTCAGTCCGAAACCATGCTGCTGTTACGGTCGCAGGTTGGAATCCTGCCTCGGGCATGGATGTGTATGATGTCCTAAAGTTAGTTAGGTTTAATTTGTTCTAAGTCTAGGGGACTGATGACCTCAGGTGTTAAGTCCCACAGTGCCATTTGAACCATTTACTTGAACAACATTCCACCAGGGGATAGGCCGTGCGGTTAAAGGCGCTGCAGTCTGGAACCGCAAGACCGCTACGGTCGCAGGTTCGAATCCTGCCTAGGGCATGGATATTTGTGATGTCCTTAGGTTAGTTAGGTTTAACTAGTTCTAAGTTCTAGGGGACTAATGACCTCAGCAGTTGAGTCCCATAGTGCTCAGAGCCATTTGAACCATTTGAACCAGGGGATATTTTCCAACACGAATACGCTCAGTCACCGCTGTTGTAACTCGACATGCTCTAGACAGTGTCGACATGTAGCCTTGGGCTGCTCGATCGCCAAATCCGTCTCCAATCGAACACGTATGGGACATCATCGGATGACAACTCCAGCGTCATCCACAACTAGCATTAACTGTGCAACAGATCAGGAACATCGTTCCACAAACCTGTACAACACAATACATGCACGTTTGCATGCTTACATTCAGCATTCTTATAGTTACACGTATTATTAAGGTACCAGCACAATTTCACATTTCCAATGGCTTTTCTCATGCTTACATCAACCTGTAAAATTGCAACATTCACCGTTTACATATGTTATCTAGACAATGCATTCCCGAAATGTGATCTCTCTACATTAATTATTTTTGGTGTTGGAATTTTTTTCCCTTCAGTGTATATGAGGAGCAGTTATGAAGTTTATACTTGTGCATTGTATGACACAGGCTACAACGTGCAAAAGCATCTTATCAACAAGATTATCATTAAAAGGTATGAAACAGTTACCCACGTGGAAGGCGTTAATTAGCCCTAAACGCCGCGTCCACACAGCGCCCAGCGTTGGGACGCCAGTTGCTCGGCTACCATTGACCAGACGTTTTCAGTTGGTGAGAGATGTGGAGAATGTGCTGGCCAGGGCAGCAGTCGAACATTTTCTATATCCAGAAAGGCCCGTACAAGACCTGCAACATGCGGTCGTGCATTATCCTGCTGAAATGTAGGGTTTCGCAGGGATCGAATGAAGGGTAGAGCCACGGGTCGTAACACATCTGAAATGTAACGTCCACTGTTCAAAGTGCCGTCAGTGCGAACAAGAGGTGACTGAGACGTGTAACCAATGGCACCCCATACCATCACGCCGGGTGATACGCCGGTATGGCGATGACGAATACACGCTTCCAATGTGAGTTCACCGCGATGTCGCCAAATACGGTTGCGACCATCATGATGCTGTACACAGAACTTGGATTCATCCGAAAAAATGACGTTTCGCCATTCGTGCACCCACGTTCGTCGTTGAGTACACCATCGCAGGCGCTCCTATCTGTGATGCAGCCTCAAGCGTAACCGCAGCCATGGTCTCCGAGCTGATAGTCCGTGCTGCTGCAAACGTCGTCGAACTGTTCGTGCAGATGGTTGTTGTCTTGCAAACGTCCCCATCTGTTGACTCAGGGATCGAGACGTGGCTGCACGATCCGTTACAGCGATGCGGATAAGATGCCTGCCATCTCGACTGCTAGTGATACGAGGCCGTTGGGATCCAGCACGGCGTTCCGCATTACCCTCCTGAACCCACCGATTCCATATTCTGCTAACAGTCATTGGATCTCGGCCAACGCGAGCAGCAATGTCGCGATACGATAAACCGCAATCGCGACAGGCTACAATCCGACCTTCATCAAAGTCGGAAACGTGATGGTACGCATTTCTCCTCCTTACACGAGGTATCACAACAACGTTTCACCAGGCAACGCTGGTCAACTGCTGTTTGTGTATGAGAAATCGGTTGGAAACTTTCCTCATGTCAGCACGTTGTAGGTGTCGCCACCGGCGCCAACCTTGTGTGAATGCTCTGAAAAGCTAATCATTTGCATATCACAACATCTTCTTCCTGTCGGTTAAATTTCGCGTCTGTAGCACGTCATCTTCGTGGTGTAGCAATATTAATGGCCAGTAGTGTATTTTCTACAGTGTAGCATATGACTATCTAGTTTCATGGAGTCAGAAATTTCCACATGACGACTTCCGTTGGTTTACTTTCAAATCAAAACCAAAATGGTGAGATGTGAATGCCAGTATTCAACAATACAAGATATAGATAATTTAATCCTTTACTGTTCACTCATGTTTAACGAATTCTGTATGGCTAAAATAATTATAGTATACAAATATTATAGTATACAAATTATGTGAATGAAATGCTAACAATGTAGCAGGACAGGATAGGTGGGTGGCAATTTTGAAAGTATTCAAGGAGAAAAAACATTGCAACAACAATCCTCCACAAGGTTACATAATTTATCATTTACCTTCCATGTTCAAATGCACCCATACAACTTTTTTTTTATAAATGACTAAACGGAAACGTATGAGAGATTGTTGAGTCTCAGAAAGATTTGTGAAAATATTCACTTCACTGCAAAATACGCAAATAAGACAACATGAATGACTGAATGAGATTTGTTCTATGTATGAAAGATTCGTGAGAAATGTTAAATTGTTTTAAATATGATAGTGGTCTTTCTTTTGTCTACTTTAAACTAGTTTCGTATGAATAATAACAATGGATTTTTATTAACTTTGAAATGCAAATTCCTTTCATGAATATCGATTGTGAAAGTCGTCATCTTCATTTTTCAGTCACGAAAAGCCATTGTTGACTCGTTTCGGTTCCATTTAAACAGGATCCATAAGTCGCTTTAGTGAATGTCCAGGTCGTCTTCGTTCCCAAGGGTGATACTAGAGTATCTTCATAGGTGTCGCGTATTTTTAAAAGAATATATATACACACATCAAAAAAAGTTTTGCATCACCTCGGTTCCGAAACCTGTGCAAAAAACTGGAATAGAGATCAAGACAAACATAATTTCCGCCCTTTTCATTGCTCATGAAAACCACACATTGCTTGTTGTACCACCATACAGTGAGACCTTCAGAGGTGGTGGTCCAGACTGCGGTACACACCAGTACCTGTAATACCTAGTAGCACGTCCTCTTGCGTTGATGCATGTCTGCATACTATCCACAAGTTTATCAAGGCACTGTTGGTCCAGATTGTCCCACTCATTAACGGCGATTCGGCGTAGATCCCTCAGAGCGGTTGGTGGGTCACTTCGTCCATGAAATGAAATGAAATGTCGTGTGGCTAGTGCCTCCCGTCGGGTAGACCGTTCGCCTGGTGCAGGTCTTTCGAGTTGACGCCATTTCGGCGACCTGCGCGTCGATGGGGATGAAATGATGATGATTAGGACAACACAACACCCAGTCCCTGAGCGGAGAAAATCTCCGACCCAGCCGGGAATCGAACCCGGGACCTTAGGATTGACATTCCGTCACGCTGACCATTCACCTACCGCGGCCGGACACGTCGTCCATAAGCAGCCCTGTATCCGAGGCATGTTCGATAGGGTTCATGCCTGGAGAACAAGCTGGCCACTCTAGTCGAGCGATGTCGTTATCCTGAAGGAAGTCTTTCACAACATGTGCACGGTGGGGGCGCGAATTGTCATCCATGAAGATGAATGCCCCACCAATATGCTGCCGATATGGTTGCACTATCGGTCGGAGGATGGCATTCACGTATCGTACAGCCCTTACGGCGCCTTCCATGACCACCAGCGGAGTACGTCGGCTCCACATAATGCCACACCCCAAAACAGCATTGAACCTCCACCTTGCGTCACTCGCTGGACAGTGTGTGTAAGGCGTTTAGCCTAACAGGGTTGCCTCCAAACACGTCTCCGACCATTGTCTGGTTGAAAGCATACGCGAAGAAAACGTGATGCCAATCCTGAGCGGTCCATTCAGCATGTTGTTGTGCCCATCTGTCTCGCGCTGCATGGTGGTTTGGTTGCAAAGATGGACCTCGCCATGGACGTCGGGAGTGAAGTTGCACATCATGCAGTCTACTGTATACAGTTTAAATCATAACACTACGTCGCGTGGCCGCCCGAAAAGCATTATTCAACATGGTGGCATTGCTGTCAGGGTTCCTCCGAGCGATAATCCGTAGGTAGCGGTCGTCCACTGCAGTAGTAGCCCTTGTATGGCCCAAGCGAGGTGTGTCATCGACAGTTCCTGTCTCTCTGTATCTCCTCCATGTCTGAACAACATCATTTCAGTTCACTCTGAGACGTCTGGACACTTTCATTGTTCAGAACCCTTCCTGGCACAAAGTAAGGTGGACGCGATCGAACCACGGTATTGACCGTCTAGGCATGGTTGAACTATAGAAAGCACGAGCCGTGTACCTCCTTCCATGTGGAATGACTGGAACTGATCGGCTGTTGGACCCCCTCCGTCTTACAGGCGCTGCTAATGCATGGTTGGTTTTAACTTTGATGATACATGCGAAGCTATTTAGTCCGTCTACATTTACTTAGCCAATCTATTTTCATGCATCTGTAGCAATTGTGTTCTACAGAGCAACATTTTTTTTCACTTTTTTATTATTTTTCAAATTAAAGCGCTGACATTCAAATGTAACGACATTAGATACAGTTACACAGAGAAACTAGAAAAACCTGGTAAAATCAGGTCAGGTGACCCAGGGAAAAGTCCATTGAAATATAGTTCCACTAGACCCTGATTTGATCACAATTTCGACTGCCGCAGGACGGACTGGCTCTAACAGGTCGGCTGTGGGGCGGCGTGAACGGTTGTTGGGGCGGCCACCTGTCAGACGGACGGTGACAGACGAGCTGAGATGGATGGGTCTGTGACGTGGAATGTCACCACTAACATACTTTCGATTAAAATCACGTAAATTTCGTTACAAGTGTGCTAGAGAAAAACCAATTACAGTGTTGGAACCGCAACAGTGGGACGAGCTCACTGAACGTAAATCCATGTCAGGAGCTTCAACAGTTACGAAGTTCCAGAACTAAATTTACGCTCTGCAGCGGAGTGTGCGCTGATATGAAAATTCCTTGACGATTAAAACTGTGTGCGGGACCGAGAGTCGAACTTGGGACCTTTGCCTTTAGTGGACAAGTGTTCCACTGACTGACCTACACGAATACGATTCACGACCCGCCCTCACAGCTTCACTTGCACCTATATCTCGTCTGCTATCTTACAAACTTCACAGAAGCAGTCGGTGGAGCACTTGCTCGCGAAAGGTAAAGCTCCCGAATTCGAGTCTTGGACCGGCAAACGATTTTAATCTGCCAGAAAGCTTCAGCTAATGAGTTATTATCATTATTATTATTACAGTTAATGATAAATTGTAACAACTGAAGCAATCACAAAAATCACACTTGTAACACGCCAGATGAAAAAGGATAATGCCTGCAATATAATGAACAGATTATTTTTCTAACTGAACAAGTGAAACAACGTTATAAATAATTTAGTTTCTTACGTTAATAATGCCATAACTATGGAATCCTTCGTAGAGACACAAATGCTCTTATAAGCATGAGTTACCGTCTTTAATATTACAATAACTTTTGATGTGTATTTATTTATGTTTGTGATTTAGAAAATGGGTCAAGTTACTGTTTGACTCAAATATCAGATGTGGGGATTTATATGTCAGAGATTTGTTGAAAAATAGTGTATAAGTGAGTTTATTATGAGAATGCAAAACAACTGCACAGATTTCTACATGTTTTTACATAAGTGCTTATATGAAATTGTTGTGGACAGGTTGAAAGTATCAGCATTGAATCGAGGCGTGGTCGCGGGACCTAATGTTTAAAAGAGCGTGGTGGGCAGAGCTCCGGATCTTTCGCCTGCCAACTTCCGTCTGGAGTTTTCGTCTTGGTTTCGTTTGGAGTCGGTAAAACTGTGGGCGGTGTGTATGCCGCGAATGTTATTTTCATTAATTAGGATTTGTACGATATTACTGAGCGCATGCTGCTGCGTGTAAATGTTGTGTCTGCACAAAGGAATTCCAAATTTTGCACTGGTGATAGATATTGAATAGCTATTCAATCGGTTACTTGTATGTGGCCACCATTCCCATATGGTGTGCCTTTTTTTCCTTTTTTAATAAAAAGGACTAAAACCAAAGTTAAAATCAGTCTGTTTTGAGCAATGTTATTATCCTTCGGAATTTCAACCCACAGATCCAATCTTAGTACATCTTTTATTAAACTACTCGCTAATGTCCCACTGCTAATATAAGTTCTTGATATTAACATTACTATGCTGTGTTGCTGGGCTAAAGGTCGACGGTGTGCAGCCACCCCCTGCTGATCATAGCGAGCCCGCTCGGAGTTAAGGGCCGTACATTGCCCACACTCTGGCGTCGTAATTGTATCGAAAGGAATAGAAGACGTAAGGAGTAGGAGCTATACCCCCGGGAGAAAACGTCGTAGCTTAAAAACTTGACGCGTCACTGCACTTTCAAAACGATACCAACAAAGTAATGAACTCGTTGTTCTATACGGTAGCACACACTGGCTGGCGGTGAAAAACTGATGGCTGCACCTGTTTATCTCCGACCTTGTATGTCATCTGTCGAAGAGCATGATTCCCTTTCCCGCCAAGAAAAAATAAAAACAAATAAGACAAAATAAAACTGACGCGCACACTTGCATCGATCGATAGTAATTAATTTACCTGTCTTGCAGTCTTTGATGGTACGCGAACCTGCCCATTATTCTTTGTGTTAATCGTCTCTAGAGACCACCATATCGACAAGACATTAAGTCCTAAACTACCTTCCCTCTTCCTGTTGAAACAGAAGAGATGTAATTATTTACAACTTGTGGTACTACAACTACCAAATACGAAAGCGAAAATGTCAAGACGGATCATCTTCTGCATTAGTCAACTTAACCCTGGTCAACAAGTAACCTTTTGTCTTCAGTCTTGCATGATCATTCCAGATTTGTCAAAGAAAACGTGCGGACGAAAGTTTGTTTGCCTTGCTTGAAGTGACCGAATTCTGACGAAGTCACAAAAGGCTGACGTGCTGTGTACATGCAAGTCTACCGACAAGCCTGTGCATGCAGACGCACGTCAGTCTTACAGCTCAAAAGCTTCGTGCCAGTCTGCTCCCGGTGACGCCGGAGGTTGCAAATGTAGTGCGTGTTTAGGCGAAAGAAATGATACTGAACTCACGGGTATTTCATCGACTGAGTATATCTGCACCAAAGCTTTCCTTGCTTCTGACAAGTAAAATCTAAGGGTTATAGCAACGGAGACGAGAAAAACTAGAATACGCCGCTTTAGTTAATAAGAACATGGGAGTTAACTCTGAAACAACAAGTCACCAAAACGATCAACTCATTTCGAACAATTTACTGCAAAGAGAGTGCGAAAATAAAAGTATCCATGCGATCTAGAGCTGGAACGGAAGAAATTTGTAAACATACTTTGTGGTATATTGATTTACTTTCTATCCTGTACGTCGAAGACCAACGCTATAAAAGATGACGGCCAAATATAGAAGATTCTGAAAAGAGAGTACTTGACAAAAATCACTTTTAATTTTCGTGGCCAACCATTATTTATTGCGCTGCCATACAAAATTAGGCAATTTGAGATAATGTAAGCACTGTTATATGTATTATGTGAACTACAGGTGCTTCTACTTTGTAGTTACGTTCCACTGTATTTTTAACAAAACAAAATAACGTGCTGTGTGGTTAGTAAATAACAAAATGGAGACAAAAGCATTCTCAGCAATATTTTTTTTCTAATTAGTGTCAAGTTGTTTAAAGTACAGTATGCATACTTGTATGATAAGGAACCTTTTTATATAAGTCTTAAATTACACGATTGTTTTGATTCTTCACTGTTGAAGCAAATTTCAAAGTTCTCTTTCACTATTCTTGTACATTTTAGAACTAGACCACGCCTGCCAAGTTGAAGATTATGCATAATTTTGGGCTTACATCTCACTCCTAACACTACAGAAACATCCTACAAATTTTTGCGTAGAGTATATCAGATGATAAATGGTTTTGAGAACATACTGTTCTTAAAAAATTGTGCATCACACAGCATCTATCACTACAATTTCAACAATCTTTGCATCCAGATTAATTTCAGTTTGCAAAATTTTACAACGGGATGCCATTATTGCAAATGTGTTTTCAGCGTCACGTCGAGATCTTGACAAAATTAAAATTTCGAGTATCTCGGTGTAAGCAGTTTCTAGGATGTGGTTTATGAATATCGGATCGGATTCCAAAGGCTTCACCACCGACAGAAACGTAAGAAAGTATTTGATTACTATTTGAAACTTTTTGTGTTTTAGGAATCTTGAGGCTATCTTGTGTCAGTTTATGATAAAAGTTTGTATTTGCACAATGTCTGCATTCTAGTCCTTGTCCGGCGCTAATTTTCATGTGTCACTAATAAAATATACAGATGATATCAAATGTCTTTGCAATTTGCGAATCCATTTCGTAATTAAACTTTATGTTTACAATGATCCCTCCGTCCGGAATCCAACCAATTTTTCAAACGTCACATTAGATAAATTCACAGTTAGCGTCGGTAGCTCCTCTGAGCACAGTGCTAAGGGTGGCTTTGTAATTGAAATAGTACGATCCACTATGACCTGCTGGTACGATTCTCAAATGCTTCCCGTCAACTGGATCAAGGTAATGAGCAACCAGCCACTTCGTGTTGAGTTCTTCGTACATCCATAGTTGAAATGGAGGACAGTGGGACGTCAGCTGGTATAAATTTGTATTAAAAATGAAGAAATCCCTCCAGCTGTATTTAAGGCGTCGATTTTATTTTGGCAACTAGTTTCAACGTTGTAACAACGTCATCTTCAGGCCCATACACTTGTTGACGTCAACTTCGTACGGCTGATACTAGAAGTCAGTGGTGAGATATGGACGTGCTCTGTGTGGAAGGTGGGTAGTAACTCGTGTTGAATTCGTCATCTGTGGTAGTCCATTCTTTTCCGATATTTGGAAACTAAAACAGAATAAAGACTGCGTCAGTAAAAACAGTAGTGGAAGTTAAATAGATGTTTTTTTCGGTTTTGGTTTTTGCCACAGATAAAAATAAACGGGTTTGTCTTATTTTATTTAGGATGAAGACGAACAGGAATTGCTAAATGAGGAGAAATCGAAGACACAGTTTGAATTCCACCTTCTCACACCACGAGAGGGAACAGCGGAAACTGTAAGAAAAACTATATCAAGCTGCGACCGGCCACTATTCAGCGACCGATCGTCGATCAAGCGAAGAAAAACCAGTTTAAAAGCAACAACCCATCTACAGAAGTACGTAGAAAAGCTGGAGAGAAATTGAAATCCATTCGTTCTGACGATGAATTTGATGCTTACAGGAAATATATAGCGCATAAACTACGTGATCTTAAAGAGAACCAAATATATATGCTGAAAGCTCATTAATGATGTTACTTTCGAAGCTGAACTGGAGGCATTAAGAAAACACTCTAAAGTAGTTATCTATGCTGGTTCTGCCAGAGAACAGAGTTTAATGCAACAGAGCTTTCCTTACAATTATAGGGAAAATCTTCCCAGTAGCACAATGGGCTATCCACAACCCAATTATGCTGCTGTTTCTAATAGTAATATAATAAATACACACAATTCCTCAAGCTTAGCAGGAGTTTCTAAGTACTTTTCTTATATCACAAATGATGCTTAAAATTGTGAGACCCTAAGCTATATATACAATATTTTGTGCGTCTTTTATTACTTTCTTTAGTTTAATTTTACAAGCCGTTAATGTTTACTTAAAATTTGTACATATTATCGTAAGGTGTTAGTATGATACTATTTTTGTCTCATCTCCGTTTCTTTTTATTACCCATTTCTTTCAAAAAGCGAAACATTTGTACGTCTTGTTTATTTATCCTAAAATATTCCTTTTTCAAAACGTCGAATACAGCTTCATAGGTTTCTGGTAGGATACAGCTAAAAGCTATCTGGAACTTATAGTTGTAAATTCAGAGTCCCTGTAGCTCCTGCCAGTCGCTAAAAGCGTTGTGGCAAGTCTCTCGTCGGAGCTAATACCCGCCCTCATAGCACTGTCTTCTTCTAATATTACAAGCATTAACAATTTACAGCGCGTTTCCGTGCCCGTACGTAAGTAACTGCGCCAATCTTCTGGTTGTTGCTGTAGTTCTTGAAGAAGATCACACGGTAGAACGTCTCTCCCTGCAATAACCAATCCCAAGACCTTAGTGAATGACGTGTAGACTTTGTTTTCTACTTGAGCTTAAGATGACATAGTGCAACCGTCGTCCCTAACAGTTCACCCTACATGACGATTTTGGAACGACTCAGCCAAAGACTGGGAGGAAATGTGAATAGTGTAGCTGAGCGATTTGTGTCAGTCTTGCTGTCAGTCTTCAATGATCATACAAGACTGAACACAAAACGTTAGGTGCAGACCAGGCTTTAAACGTAGAAACATCTATAAATGTAACTATATTCTTTGACTTCCGCCAGTTTTCATCTCCAACTAGAAAGTAATGAAGTAGAATGTCGCATGCTTTTAATATAGTCCATCTACAGCAAAATCTCAAGTTTTTTTTATGTTGATCTGCTACTTACAAATACGAAATGTACATTCTGCTAATCGTACGATGTTGACCACAAACAGCGGCATGCCTTTTATAATGTCAAATGTAGGCTAGTGTAAAACCATAGCCAGTATACTCAATCGTCGCTGAGAAAAAACTCGTATATCCTTGGAGTTTTCTGGACATGGGTCATTAAAAGAGCACGTGAGACAGACAGTATGCTTGCACTAATCGCCAGTAATTCGTTTTTCCATCCTGCAGTGTTTGCCACTGCGCTAAACACGCGCAAACTCCGTAGGCTTGCGATCGCCGCATTGACGCTAAAAACTCCCATTTACTTGTGAACAGAGACAGATATCACTGTCACTGCCATTACAAAAACATTTTTGTACCTCTACCAATATTTCACTCGCAATAATGTATGGTCTAAAACGTATCTAAACGGAAGGTACGTACTATCAAACTTTTTAAATACATGATTTATGTAAAAAAAATCAAATTTTTTAACCGCATATTTTCTTCAAAATCCTCTGTGAAACGTTAAGGAACCAAAAAACCACGAGAAACAAATTAGGCGTTTTCTTTCTTCACAAGGAAAGTAATGCTTTTAACGAAAAAACAAGTTCGTAAAAGGATGTGACGTGGTCTTATATAACGCCATGAGTTTTGGCAATGTGAAAATCGCAGAAGTCGATTTTCGCCCTCTAGCTGATATGCAGTACTCACAAATTCACAGAATTCTTTAAGTCGTATTGGAAATACTTGTAAATTTTACACTCAATGTTTTCTACATCGACTGGTAACCAACCTACTGCTGTTTTTACGCTGTTTGGAATTATATGTGCCATGCACAACAGTCTTTTTCGGACGTATAACTTGCTGATAACGCTTTCTGTACCTCTTCTCTTAACACTTCCAAACATACCACTTGTATTATCAGCTGGGAGACGTACAGATTTTGGCTCCAAAGTGTGGGCCTGTAGAACTTGCTGTACACACTGTGATAAGACAGGTGATGTTTCAGTTTTGACAGAACAGAACTCTAATAACGTTGTTATATGTACCCCACTTTGAGGTCTGAAATACTTGACAATGAGAGGAAGTAATTTAGTTGATTTATTATTGCTGGTATCGATAGAAATGCTTATAAAATTCACTACATTATGGTCTACAGTAAGAAGCTCTTTGCACCATGAGGCAATACATTGTTAACAATACCTTCTGTTTTTGTACTTGCAGAACTAAACTTGATATCACACAGTTTCTTAATCATTTTCGATGAGCTGCCCATGGAATTACAGCTGTGACGGTGACACACAGTATGGTAGGCAAATGTTCCTTCTGCTGCAGCCAGTTTTAATTCTTCATTGCCTGAGACGGAAGGAATTTGCAAAATTTACTAAAAAATAAAAAATGCAGAATTAATAACGAAAGTATAAGATTTCAATATTGTAATATCCTGTTAACATACCTACCTAATCTTGTCCTGGGGAAGAGCATGCTCATTTTCGATGATGTTGCAGCAGCTGTTGAACCCAGTTTATGTTTCTTAGTTTTCTCGTGCTGTAAAATATCTGAACTTCCACCACATGCAATGGAAAATATGTTGTGGCAAGTGGTACAGTAAACCTCACAATTTATTTTTGTATTCTCCAGAAAAGGATATTTTTCCTTGAGTTTAGATGAAGATATGCACTTGTGTATAGGCATAATTTGAAGAAATGGTGTATCACAGTAGGGAGGACAACTATTATCTGAATACTGAATGTGAATACAATACTGCAGTGATTTTTCACAAAAGTGAACAAGATCATATGCACTTCTTAAAGCATTCAGCACTCAACAGTTACCACTGAGGTGAGGTCGGCACAAGAATATACAGAAAATATATAAGAACTGTCGATATTCAAATAAAGAAACATAACATGTGCTTAAATTTAAACCTTCGCTAAACCATAGTTTTCTTCTCAGCCAAGTCATACGTTGTTGCTGTTTGAAAGTAAATGTTAACATGGTTTAGTGCAGTCTAGATATAGGAGCCGTGGAAGGGATGGAATGAGGGGAGGCGATTGATGACCATTGCAGTGTTGTGTGAAAGCAGACAGGTGCTTCAACAAAATTCTCAAAAGAAGAAATAAAGCGATAACCTAGAAAGTAAGGTACTTTTACGACATATTTTCAGAATTACAGATCCCAATGCTTTCAAACAGTTGTACGTAACTGAAATATAAATCAGCATTATTAATTTATGGCATAAAATGTACTTGAGAAATTTTAATGATGGGACATTTGTGCATCCCGACAGAAATTACGGGGACCCCGGACACATAGGCGAGAAAAGGGGCTGTCTCGGTTTTTATGGGACGTATGGTGGGCTTAGCCAAGTATGAGGGCCTGGTGAGAAATTCCGCCTGATGTCATGCAGTTACATAACTGTCATACGGCTCCTTCTTCGTGACTGTGACTTTGGATGTCGAGATTGGCATGGAAAGTCAAGGCCCCTATAATTTCACTCCTTAAACACAAAACTACAACGCCAATAAATTAACAATTTATATAACATTTATAAAACAGCTAACATACACACAACAAGTGGCCGTCTTAAAGGCTATATCCAAAATGACAAATAGCTTCCTTCTCAAGCTTGCTTCAAATCAGAATTACTTAACGAACAATAAATTACAATCTGAAATAATTTAAAAAAAATGTGGCTCAGATAAAATTTTTTTTGAGCAGTAACACAACCAGCACAATACGTTACACTTAATATAATTCATTGGCAAGCAAATTTAATTTTTTCCAAATTATACATGAGAGCTGTTAAATGTTTATGAAATGGGAAGTGACGCCAGGCTGCCTTGGGAAAAAGGTGACTTAACTTAAAATGCCGGAAGCAGCAAACAAGCAGTCCAAAACAATGCCTAAACGCCGTGGCCCAACCAGGAGTCACTTCTCATTAGATGACACGTCACAGTTTCTGTGCACCGGAGTGGAACTTGGCGCTGCTCCCACACACTCCAACTCGCAGAAAACTAGAACATAAACAGATCGTAGAAAACACAGCAAACACCAAGCAAACATCAATTAAGATAAGTTAAGAGATCAATAAACAACCATATAAGTTTAAAAAAACAGTAAGTGTTTTCAATAGAAACAACTTAAATTTTGCAGAAATATCAATGCTGTATGACATTTAAACTAAGACTTGTACACAAATACAATGCGGTAAAATAGTATCAGACTTTTACACTCTCATACTTTGCCAAACAATATTTGCACATATGATTAAGGCCGACAATGTGTACAAGGATGAAGTGGAAAAAATTTCAAGATAATATCACGTTATTCAAATGCACAACTTCACTACAAAACTAGATTTTGTGCACTTTAATTTCGTTGCATAGGTCTGCAATGTAACTGCCAACTCTGTAAGCTTGGTATGCAGAAAATTACAACTAGACTATGACCTAATATCTTCAATGCCTTACAGTTACTGCATCTTTTGGGGACGCTGATTTCCTTAAAGGAAGTAGTGACTGCTGGTCTCCATGTGATCACACACCTTGCCGGCTGCTGTTACTACGACACCTACATTAGGGAACCAACCAACAAGCGACAGTCGCTGCAACGCAAATGGTTCCACGAAACGAAGTCACCAAAACCACTTACACCTTCGATGGAGAGCGTTGTTCGAGATGGTATCGAGGGATGGTTCTCTCCCAGAAAACATTCACCAAAGCAATGCAACGAGCAGTGCCCGGAGTTGACATCAGGCAGGTGCAACACAAACTCGCGACCGTCTTGCAAGGTAGACCGGCCGCGCCGCTGCTGGTCGAGCCCAGATGTTTTGCTCCTTCGTCCCCTACAGCACGTCCTTGCGCCTTGTAGCGAGTCCGATAACCAACTCCCCGACCGCAAAAACCCGCCGCCAGATCACAACCGGGGCAAAGATCGTAGTACAACCGGGTACTCGATAGTCGTGCCAAAGAGCTGGTGTGCCAGAAACGGCGCACCACGGCTCAGTGACAATTCTCGGCCGCTCTCTGCAGTGGCAATGAAGATGCTCCTGCAGCATTTTCGAAGGGAAGTGTTTATCTTCCACAACACAGCCGGTAATTGGCTCCTGCTGAGTTTCATCTCTGCTCACATGATCTGCTGGATATGAAGACAACGTTTTGGCACAGACAACGAGCTGTAAATCAGCGATGAGAGGTGGCGCAAAGCACAGGCGGCTGCCTGCTATGATGGTGGCATTAGAAAGTTGGTACAACGCTACGACAGATGTCTAAGTTGAAGTGATGACTGTGTAGAGAAGTGGCTGGAAGGTGTAATTATCAGTTCCAAATAAAAGTTTTGATTTTGCGACCGATTGGAACTTACGAATAGCTCTCTGTTGTGAAGTTAGCGTAAAACAATATTAGTGCAAAGCTGCACGTTCCTGTTACACCGCATCAAACGCCGATTTTTTTTATCATGGTGTGGTTGCTGACATACGATGTTAGGGTTCTCCATCGCCCAGTACCACGAGTTCTGTGAATTCACATGAACAGGAAGATGAAGCCTTGCTTCATCACTCTTGATGTAATGGAAAAAATCTAACAAAGCATTGTTGATGTTATTCAAAAGCCACGTGCGGTAATCTAGACGCTTCCAACTCTAATCATCTCGTAACTGCTGCGCAACCGTCACACGATATGGCTTCAAATTAAGACTGCTGGCAGTTCCTCCCACTAACAAGCGCCTGTTGGGCCAGTTTACATGCAGACTTCTTTGGGATCTGAATAATTCTTTGCCGAATGCCTGCAATAACTTCTGGTGCGCAAACTGAAGGAATTCTTTGTCGCTTTACATTTTGCACAGATCCTTAGGTGTACCGATTTTTATACAGACTCTGTTTTCCTCTCTTTGCTAGTAGTCGTCTATCCGGATACTTGACCCTAAAAATTTCGCGAGTTTCTTTAATCGAATCCGTTTTCACATATGCTTCCACAATTTAAATTCTTTAATCTGTCGAGAAAATCATTTTAAGACGCACAGAGAAACGTCTAGCGTCACTGATGAAATAAATTGAAATGCTCACAGAAGAATGCTGACAATTGATTATTGCATAAAACTCTCCATTGTTGTAGTTGTGTATTTCAGAAGTCGAAATACTGCATTCGCATTGAAAGGGGAGCCGGACTGCTTTTAACTGCGGCGCCTTTCAGCAAGAGCTGAAGCGTAGCCTCAGCGGGGTGCGCCGGCCGCAGGCTCGCGCCGGAAATATTGAATATTCTGGATGTCAGCTTCAGGGCGCGGCGCGGCCACCAATACGAACAGCGCAATGCGAAACAATGGATTTGAGTTCCCGGCACGTCACGGCCAGGGTGAACACACAAAGGCTAGGTGCGCACCGGCGATTTTCCGTAGCGCGATTTGTTGGACGCTAGAATGAAACACGGTGAGAGCAATACGAGGGCGCGCACCTGCGATCGAACAGTAGCGGCGACTTTAAAAGACGCAACCGGCCGTGTTCCACGTGCGACGCGATAGCCACAGATGTTGAATGAATGACCACAGGCACCTGCACGGGCCAGCGCACCCCAGCTACGCTGTTTCTCAGTCGCTCTCGCATTGTGTTGCAGACAGACACTTCCTGAGCGCCAGCCTGATGACGAGGGCTGCGTTGCAGATGACACTGTAAGTTGTGTTCTTGATGCACAAAGCCTAACTGTAGAAGTAGAAAAGACGCCAGGTCTCTGCAATAGGAAATTTTAAAAAAAATACCATGATCGCAATTTTGAAAGGGAAACTATGCGAAAAAGTGTGCTGCAGCATAATTCGGAACTGCCGGCCGGAGTGGCCGAGCGGTTCTAGGCGCTACAGTGTGGAACCGCACCACCGCTACGGTCGCAGGTTCGAATCCTGCCTCGGGCATGGGTATGTGTGACGTCCTTAGGTTAGTTAGGTTTAAGTAGTTCTAAGTTCTAGGGGACTGAGCAGTTAAGTCCCATAGTGCTCAGAGCCATTTGAACCATAATTCGGAACTGGACTGGACTGTCTGGACCAGTAAAGAATAACAAAGGTATTTCATAGTTCACTAATTTTAGTCATTCAAGTAGACATCGCCATTACAATGATTTAAATTTCGTCCTATTGCCAAGTTTCTGATGCTTGTGTAGTCAATAAGTAATTAGTGATACAATCCCTGACCTGCTACCACAGGTATCAGCTCTTAATCCTATAGGTTCACAGCGTTACAGAAGGCATTCGTATGACTCTCCTCGATTCGTACGCCGCCACTTCCTCTTACGAAATTACGCAGAATACAACATGCTTTTATGATTATGTCTGAAAAGCCGACATCCACATCGAAGGGCCGGTGAAAAGTTCTCCATTTGCTAACCAAAAAACCAGAAGTACAGTTCACCATTCTACAAGCACGGCGAACTCTATGATTAAAAAAATGGCTCTGAGCACTCGGGACTTAACATCTGAGGTCATCAGTCCCCTAGAACGTAGAACTACTTACACCTAACTAACCTAAGGACATCACACACATCCATTCCCGAGGCAGGATTCGAACCTGCGACCGTAGCAGTCGCGCGGTTGCGGACTGAAGCGCCTAGAACCGCTCGTCCACCGCGGCCGGCTAAATCTATGATTAAAAACATGCTGTTTCATTGTCAGGTTTCCCTTAAAATAAGGCCGCACAATACGTCTAGATAGTGCAAATGCTTCATATGGTACAAAATTAAAAAACTGAAGTTCTCCTTCCTCGTCGTCAGGTAATTTTTCAGGATTTTCAATGTTTAACTGATTGCCTTTCAGTCTTTGACAGAAGTTGGATTTCTTGAATACAACGGGAGCCCCACTAGCGCCATGTGAGCCCACGTCTATCACAGTGAAACAGTAGTCAGCGTCCATTACACCCGAAAGTCCTGTCGAATAAAATCTTGTAATTATAAAAGTCTGAGTCACTGTTAGCAGATTTCTTCAGTCTTACTGTTTTATATCTGCAGCACCAATGCAATTTGGAAAATCAGTTCTGTCTAAAAACTTGACTTTTTTCTGTACACATTTCCACAACTGCTCGCATGTGTCCTTTACAGTTTCTCTGACTGTCGTGGCTATTGGCAGATATTCGTATTTTACTGAGTGAAAGCTAATTCCAGTTGCAAGGTATCTGGAAGAAATAATATTCAGTAACATCACTAATATTTAGTCATAGGAATATTACGCTAAATGCTCACACAGTGTTAATTTAATTCCTGGTAGGTAAAGAAATTTAAAACAACTGAAAGAAGCTCAAGGACTGCTTCACGATCGACTGGCTTCACAGAAAAATTCTCCGTCGGGCGACGCTGCAACAAAACGGAGAAATTGTCTACTTGGGGGCAATGCTATTTTTGTTCACTCAAACGGAAGACAGAGTGGCACCAGCAACATCGAGCGGAGGAAACAAAGAGAGATGTTCGCCCCCCCCCCCCCTCCCCGCCCCCATCAGCTTGTCACAACAAAACAACAACAACGATGCTGCACAGAGCACAAAAGTAAGACATTCTACTAAACTAAAACTAGAAGCCTCTCCTGTGGCAATCTCTTCATCTCAGAGTAGCACATGCAACCTACGTCCTCAGTTATTTGTTGGATGTATTCCAATCTCTTTCTTCCTCTGCAGTTTTACTGTCTACGGCTCCCTTTAGTACCATGGAAATTTTTTTAGCGATGTCTTGATAGGTGTCCTACTATCCTACTAAACGAAGAAAACGACAAAAATTTTGCTTTTCTCCTTCTCCTCCCCATGCTGGCGAAGTTAAACGAAGACAAACACATTAATTGAAAGTGGAAATACTGGAAGTGATGAAGAATGCCAGATATTATCAGCTCCACCAATTTTTCGGCAGCATCCGAACATGCGCCATAATAAGCAGTTTCATTGGTTCAGCCGTATCCGTCAAATGTCTGAAATGATACGGAACCTGTACAAACTGCGTTCCTGTGCCCTTTGGCTGACAACTGCAACAAGAATTCAGAAACTATGCACAACTTGTTTATTTTACTGTTTTGACAGGAAACATTTTCGACTTGTGGTAGTGAGATTCTTGATGTATCTGATGAATAATGTAAAAGGCCAATAAAAACTGCTGAATGAAATGATGTGTGCTTACCTCAAGATCACTGATAAGCGCTCTTCATGTGGCACAGACTTTCTCCATGCCGTGTCTCGTTTTGTTATTTTCTGCCCTATTGCTTAAACTGTGCGTCAGAACTAATCTTACTCATTCGGTAGTACAGAAAGAATTTATTTGGGTGATTTCGTAACTCTTCGTGCAATTTGTAAAACTGGCCTTTCACCAGTCTTTGACGTACAACTGGATGCACCCAGTAGCGATTTCTGCGTTGTTTTCTCGGTCTTCTTCGTAGTAAATGCGCCAGCAAACAAGCTGTTTCGATGACATCCAAGGCGGCACTGAGAGTAGTTGCGAACTGGCTGTCGCTGTGTGCGTACCATAGTGTACTTCCGCGGCAGCCATTGTTCAGTCCGTCGACTGAAAGATCGCCTGCGCGCATAGCCCAAGAATCGTGCCTTCTTTCTTTTCGCCGCCTCACAATACTATCTTTCTTTTATTACGTGTAACATCCAGTGACAACCATCGCATCTGATAATCTATCGTTTAAATAAGATCCAGTGTTCTTTCAATTAGCTATACGCGTTCATCCCAGATGCATGAAGTTACTCGGTGTAGCCTAACACACTCAATCATAATAAAACTTATTGTTACTATTTACTTGAAGCAGTTCTTGGCCCAATCCTAGTAATATAATGTGAGACTACGTTCAATCAGAATTGGTTTTCTGCTTTTTGGAGGGAAAATCCGCACCTTGTGAATGATTGTTCATTAGTTTCAACTACACAGCTGACATGTATGTAGGAAAAACCAGTATGATTACTTCCCTAACCTAGTGCTGTTCTAGTACCATTACACAATATTACGTCTGAAATAATTCTAATTAAGTCAATTTTATTATTTTTTTATTTTTCTTTTAGTTACAGTCATTTATTTCGAATTACTGAATGCCGTCAGCCCTATCATCTTCTTACCGTCTTAATACAACAACGAGCAAATCTCAGCTTTACTTAAGAGTCAGCTATATAAGTGAATTCATCTTTCTATACACAGCTTAATTCCTTACAGTTTAGTATTATTGATTTACGCTAATTTCTGTTCTTCATTACAGACTGATTTCGTCAATATACGTAGTACGTAATGACAATAACTAAAGTTTATCTACCAGTCACTTGACACTAATAATTAGAGCAAAATAATATTCTTATTAAAAGTTTCTTAAATTGCAAGTATTGAATTCTTTCTATTTTCTCATTTCTTTTATTTTTTCTTTGCCAATCATATGTCAAAATACGTCGACGAAAATTTCTGACAGCTACCAAGAAACAGTCGTGACTAGGAATTACTTTTCATTCACAAATTTTTTTGAATCGTCAGTCCTCTGACTGGTTTGATGCAGCTCGCCACTAATTCCTCTCCTGTGGCAATCTTTTCATCTCAGAGTAGCACTTGCAACCTACGTCCTCAGTTATTTGTCCTCAGTTATTTGTTGGATGTATTCCAATCTCTTTCTTCCTCTACAGTTTTACTCTCAAAGGCTCCCTGTAGTACCATGGAAGTTTTTTTTCGATGTCTTAAGAGGTGTCCTACTATCCTGTCCCTTCTTCTTGTCACTGTTTTCCCTATATTCTTTTCCTCGCCGATACTGCAGAGGACCTCCTCATTCATTATCAGTCCACCTAATTTTCAGTATTCTTCTGTAGCACCATATCTCAAATGCTTCGATTGTCTTCTGTTCCGGTTTTCCCGAAGTCGACGTTTCATTACCATACAAAGCTGTACACAGAAATTTCTTCCTCAAAGTAAAGTCTATATTTAATGCTAATAGATTTCTTCTGGCCAGGAATGCCTTTTTTCCAGTGCTATTTTGCTTTTTAGGTCCTTCTTGCTCTGTCTGTGTTATTTTGTTTGCTGCCTAAGTCCCAGAATTCCTTAACTTCATCTGCTTCGTGGTCACCAATCCTGATGTTAAGTTTCTCGCTGTTCTCATTTCTGGTACTTTTCATTACTTTCGTCTTCCTTCGATTTACTCTCAAGCCATATTCTGACCTCATTAAATTTTTGATTCAATTCAACACATCCTGTAAGTCTTCACTTTCACTCAGGATAGCAATACCATTAGCAAATCTTATCACTGATACCCTATCACCCTTGATTTTAATTCCACTTATTAGCCTTTCTTTTATTCCCGTCGTTGCTTCTTCTATGGTTAGATTGAACAGTAGGAGCTTACCCCTATTTTTCTTAGAATTTCGAACGTCTTGCACCATTTTACATTTTCGAACGCTTTTTCCAGATCGACAAATTCTATGAACATATCTTGATTTTTTTTAGTCATGCTTCCATTATTATCAACCACAACGTCGGAACTGCCTCTCAGTTTTCTTTTCCATTCTTTTCTATGTTGGTCTTATCAGCAACTCGGGTACATGAATTGTTAAGCTTGTAAGTAGGTTGTTTGTTTTCTTATTGGCAACGTTACGTAGCGCTCTGTATGAAAATCACTGGCTGTGCTGTGTGCAGTCTGTGGCTAGTTTGCATTGTAGTCTGCCATTGTAGTGTTGGGCAGCGGCAGCTGGATGTGAACAGCGCGTAGCGTTGCGCAGTTAGAGGTGAGCCGCCAGCAGTGGTGGATGTGGGGAGAGAGATGGCGGAGTTTTGAAATTTATAAGACTGGATGTCGTGAACTGCTATACATATTATGACTATTAAGGTAAATACATTGTTTGTTCTCTATTAAAATCTTTCATTTGCTAACTATGCCTATCAGTAGTTAGTGCCTTCCGTAGTTTGAATCTTTTATTTAGCTGGCAGTAGTGGCGCTGGCTGTATTGCAGTAGTTCGAGTAACGAAGATTTTTGTGAGGTAAGTGATTTGTGAAAGGTATATGTTAATGTTAGTCAGGGCCATTCTTTTGTAGGGATTATTGAAAGTCAGATTGCGTTGCGCTAAAAAATATTGTGTGTCAGTTTAAGCAAAGTCATGTATAATTTTTCAAAGGGGACGTTTCATATGTCGACCCTTAGCCGAGGATACCTCACTGGAATCTTCTGATTTTTTCTTGTAGTTTGTGTAATTAGTGTAGCTTTAGTTTATTGCTAGCGCGTAATTGTAGAGAGAATCTCCTTTGTAGTTGCAGTCTTTCATTGTTGTACAGTAAAACAGTTGTGGCATGCATGTAAATTTGCATCAAGTATTTCGCAGCTGCGCTTGCAATTAACGAGATATCATTTTCAATGCTATGTTAATGTGTTTTCTTATTGTGCTCTTCAAATTGTGCTTTTCTGTGTTGTCGTGTGAAATATTGTGACAATAATGGTGTGTGAAAAACCTAATACTAGGCTCCAAAGTAAACTGAGAAATGACAGTGAAGACGAAAGCAGTGTGTTAGCGCCACCGTGTAATGAATTAACTAATATTCAACATAGTAATTTGGTAATTGTGCATAGGGAAATGGAGCGGGCGGCACACAATGGTGTAGACAGTGAAACAATTAGTGAACAGGGGAGCATTATCGATCGATCGGTCGGCAACAGCTCACCTCAGGAATCGGGAATGACAGGACACAATTTTGCAACTACTCAGATTCAGGTTTTGGGTCCTCATCGTTTTCTCAAATAAGTCAAGACACATTTTCTGCTTGTCAAAATGTGAATGTTGCCGGTGCAACTTCACTGCCTAAAAGCACTGAGGAACCTGTTTCAGACACCAGTGCATTGTTATTACAGTTAATGCAACAAATGGGACAAAGGCTACAAAAGATAGACACAATGGAACAAAATCTTCAAAAGTTAGACACAACGGAACAAAATCTTCAAAAGTTAGACACAATGGAACAAAATCTTCATAAGTTAGACACAACGCTTGAACAAAATTAGAAACAAATGGGACAAAATCTTCAAAAGTTAGACACAATGGAACAAAATCTTCAAACGTTAGACACCACACTTGAACAAACACGTGAAGATTTAACTACTGAGTCACATAAAATCGAATCGAAATGTCAAAAAGTTTGTAATGACGTAAAAACACAAATTTGTGAGCATGTCCAACCTATTTTTTCGCGTCATGAAAATACATTACAGAATCACGTAGCAGCCATAAAGGAACTGCAAACTATAGTTCATGAAAATCACACTTTGCAAGCTAAAATTGATTCAGTTGCATCTACCGAGTCGGTTACGCAACTTGCAAAAACTCAGGAAAACTTAAAGGACACAGTAGATACTCTGAAAATTGGTTCAGAAAGACACATGGAGGAAATTAGTTCATTATAAGAGAAAGTAGTTGAACTTTCGGATCAGCTAAATAATTTATCTACGAAGGTAGATGATAATCTGAATGACACAAAACCGGTAGTTTTTAATGACACAGACGAGTGTGAACAAATTAGGAAATTCAAACAAAATCAGAATCAAATTAATACGCAACACCAAAGAGAAATCCGGGAAGTACAAGATCAGTTGACACAGGTAATACAGGAATTACATATTTTACAGGACACTCGCGCTCCAATAGGGGAAGAGGGAAATAGAAATACGAAACAGCCACAAAATAATAACACAGGGCACTTCGGAAATTATGAAAGAAATTGGCAAGGTACACCGAATTTTTAGTTGGAACCGCCGAAACGACGTAACAATGACCGACATGCGACTCGCCGACATGATGATTTTGACTATAAACTGTTCATTACTACACGTGAATTCAAAACATTTAAGAATTCTGGCAACAACATTCATCCACAAGCATGGCTCCATCAATTCTCTCATTCTTTTCCTCCCAACTGGTCGTTAGAACACAGATTAGAATTTGTGTGTGGCTACTTAGAGAATGAACCAGCTGTAAGAATGCGATCGGTCATTCACGATTGTCACAGTGAAGGAGAATTTTATCATGCCTTCCTCTCAGCATATTGGTCTCAAGCTACACAAGATCGAGTAAAACATAGCATCATAATGATGAAACATTTCGAACAATCTGAATTTTCCAGTCTTGTGAAATATTTTGAAGACATGTTGCACATGAATCAGTACCTGTCAAACCCATACAGCCCCTCAGAAATCATCCGCATTTGCTTAATCAAATTACCTGAACATTTACGACATATTAATTTGGCAGGACGTTGCAAAGACAACATTGAAGCTTTTCAGGGACTCTTACAAGAATTAGAAATTGACACTGACAATCGCGGAACGCGAAAACAGGAACACAACAATTACAGGTCACATCCGTCGCAATTCCGCAATTAAAGAAATAATAACTGAACACGACAAGGCTATTCTCACAACACAAATCGTGACCAAAACAGACACCACCCGTATGACAACCGTTGGCAGAGTAGTAATAATTACAGGGAAAGATCATCTCTCCGCGGTAGTAACTATCACAGAGATAACCATAGAAACAGACAATATGGGAACCAAAATAATTATTATCAAGGGAGACAGAATAACTTCAGACGCAACAGTCCACCACGCAGTTACGATTCCGGGAGAAATTCTCCACCACATGACCGACAAACAAGAAACTATGTAAACTACCGACAAAACGACAGACCTGAATTCCATCAGAACTGGCGAGCTTCAAACAGGGCAGGGCCTTCTCGTCAAGGTGAATTTGTAGAAGTTCAGTCTCCTAATCCCAATAACGGGGCGCGCCAACAAAGAGACAGACAATGATTCGCACCGCAGGCAGCCGCGTGCGCCGGCTGGCTCAGAGAAAAATAACATAGACGCTAACCTTGAGAAAAATTCCAGTATTCTTTACCGACGTATACCGCACGATAATTGCGTTGAAGTTGAAACTTTGCGTACTAGGAAGAGTAAAGATTTCCACCACATTTCTCATGTAAAACCGTTTATTGAAAGATAATCTGTTTTTTAACATAGTCTTTGCCATAAAACTTTCACTTCACGCATTAGTACAATTTGTCACACTGAGAAACTGTTAACATGCAACAATGTTTTGAAGTTAAATAACCAATCAAGAACCAAGAGAACTTATTTAAACAGAAATTACGAATGCATTGTTATAGTGAACTGACGTCACAGTGTTATTGTGTGTGTACATTCTTGCTTGTTAGTTGCACGATTACGTAATGACTATAAGGCTTACATACTTAGAACATATACTGGTACTGCTAATGAGATTTTAATGCAACATTTTGGTTTACTTGAAAATACATTCTGGATTTAAAGCACTTTCTGTGAGATACCAGATGACACAGTGGTTAGTTTATGTGACAGCTACACGATTTTATCACGACGCTACTAATGAGTGACAATTTACAATGTTGCTTTGGCGGTGTTTCTGTTTTATATCTGCACAGTTTTTCTGTATTATTCTGGAAAGTAAAACATGTTTTAGTAGTAACTTTTGTGGTATAGCTACAATGAGACAGCCTTTTTTGTAGCACAACAATACGTTACATTACAGTACTTTCTTGATCACGGTAAGGTACGTAATAACTACGATATCTATACGCAAAGCATTTCACTTTCATTTATCATGAGGTAAGTACATTGACTTCAGCAGAACTTTGCTTACAGAGGACGATAACTATGACAGTTACACAGAATTATCTTACAGCAAGACGCACATTTAGTGCTACAGGACACGCATTTGAGTGATTAATTTTATACTTAAAACATTTATTTTTAAAGATTTTTGAATTACAAAGAAAGTTTTCTGTGATACATTTCATTCCATTGCTGTAATCTGTAACACCTGAGGGTATAATTACATTAATCCTCAGGGGGGTACACGCTTACTTTGTGTACCATGTGTTTGGCAAGCACAAGAAGCCCTAGCTAATATGGTATTTGCTTATACAACTTTACACATCGCTACCATATTTCTCTAACACACAAATTACACAACTATCTGATCATTTAACTGAGAGACACAAACATTTATTTTACTATATCAGTGACAGATGTTTACGTAATTACACAGTTGGATAACTTCACACTTATGAAATTGTATTTTGTCTGTACTTTGTGAACTGTTCATATTTTTTCGGAACCATTGTGATGCTATGAGAGCCTTGAATGATGTATTTGGTATGGGATCATGATTTTTAAAGTACGTTTGAGGTAGATGACACTATTGAAATGAGCAGAGAATTTTTTTTAGGTTTTGAAATTATTGCAGAAAGCTACAACGTTTTTGAGATTTGACTAAGGTTTTATGATGTTATTATTACGACGACAATGTGTATTATGTTGTTGAGGTATGTTTATTATCAATGAGATGATGCTATATGAGGAATCTGATTATGCTATGTATTTATTATGATGAAATATTGAAGACATGTTGATGAATATGTATATGTGTAATAAGGTAAGAAATAATGAGTCATGGTTAGGGACTCTGACTTGTGAAAAAGGATGTTGGAAACCAAGAATCGTACTTTAAGAGTTATGAAATGTGTGTAAATGCGTGAATGTATCACAATGCCGGCGAAAATTTTTTGGACATTTTTATATCAATAGGATTTTGTTTCTACAGATTTGTAACGCAAATTCTTGACCTGTGAAATTTTTTATATGAGACTGCCACTAAGCGGAAACTGCTGTCGTAAATATTTCAGTAAGAAAGGTAAGTGACCTTGAAGTAATGGTTTTGGGCGCCCAGCTGAGAGGTAGTCGTCTGACAAAAAGAAAAAAAAGCCATTATCCTCGCTATTGACATTCCTTTGTAGAAAGCATCGTAAATACGACACGCTCATTACTTGGAAAGATACTTACATCTGCACACCTGATTATGACAAGCGTCTTTCTACGAGAGTTGAGAGAATTTCTGCTAACTTATGAAATGTCACATGACTATTGAATGATATTTTCATAATTTTCTTTTGAAGTACTTGGTAATTTCTTTTGTAGAAATAGTTGTGGTGCACCACTTTAATTACATAGACATTAAGATGTGATTATACATTTCCCTTACCTGCATTGTTATCTTTAGTGTAATATTTTTTCTGCTTGAGCTTTGTCATGTTTAGGTATAAGTTATTGCATTTGCTGCTGCTGTTTGCCAGGCATAGTGCTACTAAATTTCACTTTGTATTACTCTGTTAAGCCAGTTTTACTACGAATTTATTTTTCTTGTTTGCTGTGCATTGCCTTATATTAGTTGTAATATTGCATTTGCTTTGCTAATTTATGCTGCTTGCTTTGCCATTTGTATTTTTTATCATTGCTGTTTGTGTTAATTGTTTTGTGCTGCTGCATTGCCTCGTTCCTTAGTATATATATCTGAGCTCAGTAGATTTAAGTTAGCTTAAAATGGGGTAGGCTATATTAGAGAACGAGTTGCGATGAATTGGAAGAAATGCATTGAGAAGTTATAAGAATATGGTTTGGCCAAAAAAAAAGTATTTTGAAAGAGGATATGAACAAAAAAAGTAGGGTTTAGAAACAAGTTTAGGTAGGATTTTCTTGGAAATAAATGATGTAAGATAATGGACAATAAATAATGAGGTAAGAAATATGTGAACATATAAATACAGAAAGCATGCTTGGATAGGATGTTTTAGTGAAAACAAATGTTGAAATAAGACGAAAGATCTATGGAATGAAGTTTTGGGTTGGACTGCAGTACCAAATGTTACACTGAAAACGAACCCTGTCCTTTCCATTGTGTTATCCCCCTATGTGATTGTGTACTCTTGTATATTTGCGTTTTTCCTGTCTTTATGTGTTTAGCTAATAAGAGTTATGTTGTAGAATTTTTCTAATAATATGTTATTTACTTTGTAAAGATGTGTAGACATTATTTATTCTGTTTTGTTTTAATGCTCATGTGTGAAGTTGATGTTTCAAAAGTTATTCTGATATTTTTTCATAATTCCTGTAACACTGATGTATATGTTTATTTCTATTCTTTTGTAAAGTTTGTGTTACTACAAATTTATAAGACTGGATGTCATGAACTGCTATATATATTATGACTATTAAGGTAAATACATTGTTTGTTCTCTATTAAAATCTTTCATTTGCTAACTATGCCTATCAGTAGTTAGTGCCTTCCGTAGTTTGAATCTTTTATTTAGCTGGCAGTAGTGGCGCTGGCTGTATTGCAGTAGTTCGAGTAACGAAGATTTTTGTGAGGTAATTGATTTGTGAAAGGTATACGTTAATGTTAGTCAGGGCCATTCTTTTGTAGGGATTATTGAAAGTCAGATTGCGTTGCGCTAAAAAATATTGTGTGTCATTTTAAGCACAGTCATGTATAATTTTTCAAAGGGGACGTTTCATAAGCTTACTGTGCGATAATTCTAGCGCTTTTCGGCTCTTGCTATCTCTGAAACTGTGTGGATGACGTTATTCCGAAAGTCAGATGGTATGTCGCCAGACCCATACATTCTACACACCAACGTGAATATTCGTTTTGTTGCTACTTCCCCAATGATTTTCGAAATTATTATGGAATTTTATCTACCCCCTTCGGCCTTATTTGATTTTAAGGCTTCCAAAGCTCTTTCACATTCTGACTTACGTACTGGATCCCCTATCTCTCACTCCTGTTTGTTCTTCTATCACTTCAACAGACAGTCGGCCGGGTTGGCCGAGCGGTTCTCGGCGCTACAGTCTGGAACCGTGCGACCGCTACGGTCGCAGGTTCGAATCCCGCCTCGGGCATGGATGTGTGTGATGTCCTTAGGTTAGTTAGGTTTAAGTAATTCTAAGTTCTAGGGGACTGATGACCTCAGAAGTTAAGTCCCATAGTTCTCAGAGCCAGCCACTTCAGCAGACAAGCCTTCCCTTCATAGACGCCTTTAGTGTATTCTTTCCACGTATCCGCCTCTCCTCTGAATTTAACTGTGGAATTCACATTGCACTCGTAATGTTACCACCCTTGCTTTTAATTTCACCGAATATTGTTTTGACTATTCTGTATGCTGAGGCAGTACTACCGACAGTCATTTCTCTTTCGATTTATTTACATTTTTCATTTAGCTACTTCGCTTTAGCTACCCTGCACTTCCGATTTATTTCATTCCTAAGTGACTTGTATTTCTGTATTCCTAAATATCCCTGAACATTTTTGTGCTTACTTCTTTCATCGATGAACTGAAGTATCTCTGCTGTTAGCTATGGTTTCTTCGCAGTTACCTTCTTTGTACTTCTTTTACAACTTTCGTGATTGCTCTTTTTAGAGTTGTCCATTCCTCTTCAGCTGAATTGCCTACTGAGCTATTCATTATCGCAGTATCGATAGCCTTGGAGGAGTAATGTGTATCTCTTCATTCCTTAGTACTTCCGTATTCCACTCCTATGCACACTGATTCTTCCTGACTAGTCTCTTAAACTTCAGCCTGTTCTTCATCACTACTTCATTGTGATTGGCCTCTGTATATGCTGCTGAGCACTCCTTGCAATGCAGTATCTGATTTCGGAATCTCTGCCTGACCATGCCTGACTGAAATCCTCCCGTATCACCCGGCCTTTTGCAAGTACATCTCCTCCGTTTGTGATTCTTGAGCAGAGTATTCGCTGTTACTAGCTGAAATTTATTGCAGAACTTAGTCTTCCTCTTCTCTCATTTCTAGTATCAAGCCTACATTGTCTGGAACCCTTCCTTCTTCTCCTTCCCCTACAACAGCATTCCAGTCTCGCTTGACTATAAGATTTTCGTCTCCCTTTGCGTACCGAATTACCCTTTCAGTATCTTCATATACCTCCTCTGTCTCTTCATCTTCGGCTTACGATGTCGACATGTATACCTGAACTATTATTGTCTGTGTTGGTTTGCTGTCGATCCTGATGAGAACAACCCTATCGCTGAATTGTTCACAGTAACTCACGCTGTGTCCTACCTTCCTATTCATAACGAATCCTACTCCCGTTATACCATTTTCTGCTGCTGTTGCTCATCTGACCAGAAAGCCTGAGTTCTTTCCATTCCACTTCACTGACGCCCCCTACATCTAGACTGAGCCTTAGCATTTCTTTTTTCACATTTTCCAACTTCCCTACCATATTCACCCTTCTGACACTTCGTGGCCCGACTCGTAGAAAGTTATCGTTTCGTTGGTTGTTCAATTTTTTTCTCATGGTCCCTTCCCCTTGCCAGCCCCTTCTCGGAGATCCAAATGGGGGACTAGTCCGGAATCTGTTGCTAATGGAAAGACCATCATGACGCTTCCCCAATTACAGGCCACATGTCCTTGGTTTATTACTTTCCGTCTCTTTCCCAGTGCCGCTGTCTCGTATGTCAGCAAAAAAAGTGCGAATACGTTCGCATGACAAAATTTTTGGGAACATTTGCAAAGGCGCCGAGGAAGGAAGATTCTTTTAAAACAAGGGCATATTCGCCTTTTTTGTGATCTGGTAGGAACATTTTCCTGCTAATTCAAATGGTTCAAATGGCTCTGAGCACTATGGGACTCAACTGCTAAGGTCATCAGTCCCCTAGAACTTAGAACTAGTTAAACCTAACTAACCTAAGGACATCACAAACATCCATGACCGAGGCAGGATTCGAACCTGCGACCGTAGCGGTCTTGCGGTTCCAGACTGCAGCGCCTTTAACCGCACGGCCACTTCGGCCGGCCTCCTGCTAATTCCCTTCATTTTCCTGCCACAGAAGAGCGCATCACTCAGATGGATTGAACCTTATGGGTCAGTGAAATTTTGATAGTTTACTTATGTGTGATTGAAATAATGCACAAATAATTTCACACGTCGGACCGGATTTTACGGACACAAAAATTTTGCACGTGCTTCAGTACCACAATAGGTGGTTCCCAGAACCCTTCTGATGATAATTGACGAAGTACCATATCTCGGATTTATCCGTGCTACGTCACCTTCTAAACTACGTTTTCGCCTTACATCGAATATTCCATGCGTATTTTAAGCGTATAAGTAGGGTAAATTTGGACATCTGTGCGATGAAAATGATAAAGATATCACGACAGTTTTTGTTGTTGGATTGGGATCTTGGGAATATATCGTAAAAATTACAGCTATTTGCTGTGCATAGCTGTTTTGGAATTCGTGGCCGGTTTTGGTACCCAAAAACCAAGTTTTTTGGGTGTTTGTCGATAATGGATAAATATTTTTGGAAACGGGAAGATAGAACGTCTAGATCAAAGCCTAGAGAATATACCGTTAAAATCTGAACAGTTTGCTACGTTTATTTGTTACTTTGATTTCTATTCACATGTGGTTTTAAGTGTGAAAGTAGGGTAACTTGAAATCTGTGTACGTGTATTTCAGAAATGGATACAGATATCTAGAAAATTTTCGAGGTTGTTCGAGGTCGGAATTTTGGGAATATACCATAAAAATTTAATCCATTTGTTGTGCACTGCCGTTTTGGAATGCGCTGCTCGGTTTTGGTGCATAAAAACTGTGATTTTCTCAGGAACAGCCCAAGAACTAAATGGTGGCTCTGTAAGCCCCTTTAGGCTCAAAACAGACCAAATATAGTGTAATAAGAATCAACAGATTTGCTCCATTTGCCTAAGCTGGAGCAAGTGTGTAATATTCATACTTTGACCCTGCAATGTAGGATAGTTGCAGATCCCTAACCCATGGGCTACCCAAAATACTTGACTACCTTTCTATTACGGACAGAACCCGAAGCATGAACACCGGAAAAATATCGTTTTTATGCGCGGCGTTTTGGAACAAGTAAAGTATCGATTCACTCTATACATAGAAGACTTAGCATACCGCCAATTTGTCCCTGACTATACTCTCGTCCTCGACGATAAATTTCCAATCTGGTTCATGGTCAGACGTTAACTGTTGTCCAACGTTAACTGTGCTTGATCCCCGTGTAAAGCCGTTTCGGAAACGGGCATACGACAATGGCTTCATTATTAGTACCAGTCGTCGACGCTGCTTCGGGTTACCAATTCTTGTTGGCAGTTTCTTTGCCGCAAGTGTCATCCCTGTTAACGTAGCGAAACTTATAAGGACATACAAAAATTTGAATATTGCTGCTTGGTTTATTTTATATAACTATACGCAGGCAGCTGCTGATTCTAAAGTTGAGACGATACCAGAATCATATGATTTGCTGTTGTGTGTCAGTGTCTCTGTTTTGGCCGAAGTTTTACACTCACCTCTTTAGACAACTGCCTTTTTCCATGTGGTTCAAATGCCTCTGAGCACTATGGGACTTAACATCTGAGGTCATGAGTCCCCTAGAACTTAGAACTACTTAAACCTAACTAACCTAAGGACATCACACACATCCATGCCCGAGGCAGGATTCGAACCTGCGACCGTAGCGGTCCCGCGGTTCCGGACTGAAGTGCCTACAACCGCTCGGCCACTCCGGCCGGCTATTTCCATGTGGTTTACAGCAATACGCAGCAGCAGCGACTAAAGCTTATTGTTACTAAGAATGAATTTAATAAAAAGAAGTTTGCTTGGGTCCTATTAACTCTTAAATAACTTTTCAGAAGGGGTTTTATAAAATAAGGCTATTTAAAACTTCAGAATCATCATGAACAAGTAATAATAATGACAATGACAAATGACATATGTGTCAATAATGGCTGAGTGCCAGATTAAGAAATTATTTCAAAGTTACATTAACATTTAGTAACCACAGTATCCCCCCATGAACCATGGACCTTGCCGTTGGTGGGGAGGCTTGCGTGCCTCAGCGATACACATGGCCGTACCGTAGGTGCAACCACAACGGAGGGGTATCTGTTGAGAGGCCAGACAAACATGTGGTTCCTGAAGAGGGGCAGCAGCCTTTTCAGTAGTTGCAGGGGCAACAGTCTGGATGATTGACTGATCTGGCCTTGTAACATTAACCAAAACGACCTTGCTCTGCTGGTACTGCGAATGGCTGAAAGCAAGGGGAAACTACAGCCTTAATTTTTCCCGAGGACATGCAGCTTTACTGTATGATTAAATGATGATGGCGTCCTCTTGGGTAAAATATTTCAGAGGTAAAATAGTCCCCCATTCGGATCTCCGGGCGGGGACTACTCAAGAGGACGTCGTTATCAGGAGAAAGAAAACTGGCATTCTACGGATCGGAGCATGGAATGTCAAATCCCTTAATCGGGCAGGTAGGTTAGAAAATTTAAAAAGGGAAATGGATAGGTTAAATTTAGATATAGTGGGAATTAGTGAAGTTCGGTGGCAGGAGGAACAAGACTTTTGGTCAGGTAATTACAGGGTTATAAATACAAAATAAAATAGGAGTAATGCAGGAGTAGGTTTAATAATGAATAAAAAAATAGGAGTGCGGATTAGCTACTACAAACAGCATAGTGATCGCATTATTGTGGCCAAGATAGACACAAAGCCCATGCCTACTACAGTAGTACAAGTTTATATGCCAACTAGCTCTGCAGATGATGAAGAAATTGATGAAATGTATGATGAGATAAAAGAAATTATTCAGGTAGTGAAGGGAGACGAAAATTTAATAGTCATGGGTGACTGGAATTCGTCAGTAGGAAAAGGGAGAGAAGGAAACATAGTAGGTGAATATGGATTAGGGGGAAGAAATGAAAGAGGAAGCCGCCTTGTAGAATTTTGCACAGAGCATAACTTAATCATAGCTAACACTTGGTTCATGAATCATAAAAGTAGGTTGTATACCTGGAAGAATCCTGGAGATACTAAAAGGTATCAGATAGATTATATAATGGTAAGACAGAGATTTAGGAACCAGGTTTTAAATTGTAAGACATTTCCAGGGGCAGATGTGGATTCTGACCACAATCTATTGGTTATGAACTGCAGATTGAAACTGAAGAAACTGCAAAAAGGTGGGAATTTAAGGAGATGGGACCTGGATAAACTGAAAGAACCAGAGGTTGTAGAGAGTTTCAGGGAGAGCATAAGGGAACAATTGACAGGAATGGGGGAAAGAAATACAGTAGAAGAAGAATGGGTAGCTTTGAGGGATGAAGTAGTGAAGGCAGCAGAGGATCAAGTAGGTAAAAAGACGAGGGCTAATAGAAATCCTTGGGTAACAGAAGAAATATTGAATTTAATTGATGAAAAGAGAAAATATAAAAATGCAGTAAATGAAGCAGGCAAAAAGGAATACAAACGTCTCAAAAATGAGATCGACAGGAAGTGCAAAATGGCTAAGCAGGGATGGCTAGAGGACAAATGTAAGGATGTAGAGGCTTGTCTCACTAGGGGTAAGATAGATACAGCCTACAGGAAAATTAAAGAGACCTTTGGAGAGAAGAGAACCACTTGTATGAATATCAAGAGCTCAGATGGCAACCCAGTTCTAAGCAAAGAAGGGAAGGCAGAAATGTGGAAGGAGTATATAGAGGGTTTATACAAGGGCGATGTACTTGAGGACAATATTATGGAAATGGAAGAGGAAGTAGAGGAAGATGAAATGGGAGATAAGATACTGCGTGAAGAGTTTGACAGAGCACTGAAAGACCTGAGTCGAAACAAGGCCCCAGAAGTAGACAACATTCCATTAGAACTACTGATGGCCTTGGGAGAGCCAGTCATGACAAAACTCTAACATCTGGCGAGCAAGATGTATGAGACAGGCGAAATACCCACAGACTTCAAGAAGAATATAATAATTCCAATCCCAAAGAAAGCAGGTGTTGACAGATGTGAAAATTACCGAACTATCAGTTTAATAAGTCACAGCTGCAAAATACTAACGCGAATTCTTTACAGACGAATGGAAAAACTGGTAGAAGCGGACCTCGGGGAAGATCAGTTTGGATTCCGTAGAAATGTTGGAACACGTGAGGCAATACTAACCTTATGACTTATCTTAGAAGATAGATTAAGAAAAGGCAAACCTACGTTTCTAGCATTTGTAGACTTAGAGAAAGCTTTTGACAACGTTAACTGGAATACTCTCTTTCAAATTCTGAAGGTTGCAGGGGTAAAATACAGGGAGCGAAAGGCTATTTACAATTTGTACAGAAACCAGATGGCAGTTATAAAAGTTGAAAGGTGGCTACACTGAGCCACAGCGCCAGAGATCGCGCTAGAGAGCATTGTTCCGCCGCCTCCACTGGGAGTGATTATTGAGATGTCGTAGTGGGCAGTGCTTGGGGAGAGCTCGTGGTAGTCAGTGCTTGTTAAGAACTCGTAGCAGAGAGTGTTTGTTGAGATGTGCTAGTAGGGAGTGCTTGCTGAGATGTGATACTGAAAAGTTCTTGTTGAGATGTGGTAATAGCGAGTCGGTGTGGAGATATATTGTAATGATTAGAGTGATTTTGGTCAATATATGAAGGTAACGAAACTTGATTTATTTTTCATTATTTAATGTCGTAAATAATGCTTCATTACAGGTTCAGTCAACAAAGCATCTGGCTTGTGTTCTTGTATTAGAGTGTAATCCTGGTTTTCTTGCGCAATTGTAGTATTTCTATTTTCTTTGATTAATTCAGTATAAATGATATTTAAAATTTCTTGTGTTGTTGAAGAAGAACCGTGCCAGATGCGTACGGTGAGTCATACTTCCACACACAGAACAGTTACACTTATGCTTTGGTTTCGTAGGTTTTATAGTTGCTGGGGACTTAATTAATTAATTGCGTTAATGAAAATTTCCATTTCATTCTTTGTTATTGTTCTATTCAGTCAGATAGCGTAATAATACTAGTCAGAGCCAACCGTTTACGAGACTTCGTAATCGGTCAGACAGCTATTAAAGCAAGAAATTAAAATTATTTGCATTCTATTTTAATTAAGCCCCCATGCAAAGTCGAGGGGCATGAAAGGGAAGCAGTGGTTGTGAAGGGAGTGAGACAGGGTTGTAGCCTCTCCCCGATGTTATTCAATCTGTATATTGAGCAAGCAGTAAAGGAAACAAAAGAAAAATTCGGAGTAGGTATTAAAATTCATGGAGAAGAAGTAAAAACTTTGAGGTTCGCCGATGACATTGTAATTCTGTCAGAGACAGCAAAGGACTTGGAAGAGCAGTTGAACGGAATGGACAGTGTCTTGAAAGGAGGATATAAGATGAACATCAACAAAAGCAAAACGAGGATAATGGAATGTAGTCAAATTAAATCGGGTGATGCTGAGGGGATTAGATTAGGAAATGAGACACTTAAAGTAGTAAAGGAGTTTTGCTATTTAGGGAGCAAAATAACTGATGATGGTCGAAGTACAGAGGATATAAAATGTAGACTGGCAATGGCAAGGAAATCATTTCTGAAGAAGAGAAATTTGTTAACATCGAGTATAGATTTAAGTGTCAGGAAGTCGTTTATGAAAGTATTTGTATCTAGTGTAGCCATGTATGGAAGTGAAACAATATACGATAACCAGTTTGGACAAGCAGAGAATAGAAGCTTTCGAAATGTGGTGCTACAGAAGAATGCTGAAGATAATGTGGGTAGATCACGAAACTAATGAGGAGGTATTGAATAGGATTGGGGAGAAGAGAAGTTTGTGGCACAACTTGACTAGAAGAAGGGAGCGGTTGGCAGGACATGTTTTGAGGCATCAAGGGATCACAAATTTAGCATTGGAGGGCAGCGGGGAGGGTAAAAATCGTAGAGGGAGACCAAGAGATCAATACACTAAGCAGATTCAGAAGGATGTTGGTTGCAGTAGGTACTGGGAGATGAAGAAGCTTGCACAGGATAGAGTAGCATGGAGAGCTGCATCAAACCAGTCTCAGGACTGAAGACCACAACAACAACAACAACCACAGTATATTATTTAGATGTGGAGAATAATAATTATTAGTTGGGGAATAAGGAGGCTTCTTTCACTGACAAGCAAAACATGGGATTATCGCAAACTCGAACTAACAGTCACAAGCCTAACCCTGTAATTGCTTTTGCGCTATGCTTGCGAATTTTACTTTGAATTTCATTTTCAATCGTAGTTAATCCATCCTGGCTATACAAATGAAATCAGGCCTTGAGTGTGGTAAGATCTGCCGTCACCGACGTTAGGGCAGCGTCACACGTCTTCTGTCTGCGAGCTCTCGACCGACACTACTCTTCCAATCTCGCAGGAATACCTCGTCTCAGAACAATGCTTAGAATCGCTCTTGCCAAGGAGTGTGTCAGGACTCTTCATTGCATTGAAAACAATATATCCAACTTAAGGGGAGTTGGAACGCCCTATCCCGACAATGTTAAATTTAGTGACTTGGCTACCCTGTATTTCAGGAACCACTGCAGCCATCGACAAGAAACTTTTATAGGACATTAAACTGTATGTTCTGAGTCTATTGAACTACAATAATTGCATTTCATCCACTGCTTTCGGAAATACAATTTTTTAACTACACAGTTATAATTTTGTGTTCTTTTTGTACGTTATCGTGTATAACTTCAATTATACGTAACATTATGTTCTTCTTTTAGTTCAGTAGACTCAGGATATGTACGTTATTAGTCCCTGAAAATTTGAATACTCTACTCGAAGTAGTTTCTGAGATTTAGGGAAAAATGCAACAGAAAATGCAAATGTTCAGGAACAGCTTCTAAAGCATCAAAAGACTGTAACTCACTTAATATAAGCTTAATTTTTTATTTTTAGTCACTCAGAAGTACCCTACACCGTACAGTATGTCATCCTCTTGATGTTTTCCAAATGTTTTCTTCTTTTCTTCTATCTGGACTCATTAGTGACCAACTGTGCTGCATACTCTGCTTTATCAACGCGAACCTTGTCCATCAGTTCAAGTTCTCTGATGCAGTTTGCCCCAGAAATAATTCCCATATGCTGTGGCACTTTCACCCTAACAATGTTTCCATCATTAAAAACAATAACAGCATCAGTGACCCCCACTTTAGTGTCCTTATTCCAACAAATTATTTTTTGGTAAGCGAGTCCATGTAAGATTATTGAACTACTCATTGGGATTTTGAGTCTGACCATGCAGACACTCCTTCAGTAATTCAGGATTTGCCAGGTCTCTGTATACAGGTTTTATGATATCCATGACTGCTGCTGGGATGGAATGTTTATGGCTGTATGAACTGTTTGAGTACTGGGCATAGTGGTAATTGCACCATGAATCAGGTCCAGGAGAGTAAAGGTGGTGTACTGGTTTTTCATCAGTTGAGAATCTGTGGAAGAAGGTAGCCCATACTGACTGCTTAATTTTCAACAAATCCTCAGTATTATTTCTAATGGCCATGCTACTGCTGTAGTTCATTAGTCATCTTGTCTGTCAGCCTGCCTCTTATGGTTTTACCATCAGAAAGTTTCTTGTCTCTCAAACTTTGTTTCAACTTCCTGAACCTGGTGCACATCCTTTTCTGGACATGACCAACTCATTCCAGTTTTGTGATAATCTTCTCATCATAAGGCCGAGCGGTTACTACACTGTTATATGCTTTTGAGTCTCCATCACCTAAGAACTTAGTGTAACATACTCCCCTTTCGTTCACAGATCGACTAAAAATTTCAATAGCTGCACAAGCCTCCATACCATCTCTTGTTCCTTCGTAATTTCTGTCACAGATATGCTCTTCTTCATTCCCTGATTTACACTTACAACAATGTTTGGTTAAAATCTGGAAATCTATTACCTTTCCAGTAACCACACTGGTCACCGTAGCGACAGAATTGTTAGAACTGTAGCTGCGCTTCTGCCAAGTGCCATCAAAAGATACTGGTATGTCAGTCATACCATCATTTATTTCAACAGCTTCGTTTGCAGCACCTTCATTGACTGACATGAAACAGATTCCACAGCAGCTCCACTAAATCCTGCATACTTGTCGATTTTACAAGGTGGGTGTGGCATATTCACCATGACACATTGCTTCTGCTGCAGAGTGTCCTTTGCCAATAGCTATCAATTCATAAGACCACCTAACATTTACCTCAAAATAATTATCTTTACACTTAAGAGAATTCCAAAATAAATGAGTATATTTACAACTGACACAATCAATGATAAGTTCCCTGGCTAGTCCATTTGATACCTCACTGTCTCTACGTAAACTAACTGGCCCTCCACATAACTTACAACACACACATTTACCTGACACCGTTTTTAGGATGTGTAAATGTATCAGAATATAACCTAGCCTACCATTTACATCACTTTCATTTTGAGAAAACTGTATATCACAATGTTTTATTTTAATCTTCGAAGCACTAATGGGTATTTCTCTGAATACTGACGAGTTTGCCTGTATTTCATTGTCTGTAACTTCAAACGCCACATGTTGAACACAATGTTTCCCTTTATTCGAAAATCTATGACCATGAAACCCACGTTTCTTAAAAACATTTAGTTTTGGCGTCATACTTTACTTTTTGAGGGATTTACCAAATCTATTCGTCACTTTCCCTCGGAAAAACGCTGGCACTTCGACATATAACACGTGTTTATACTATGAAACGATACGATACTGTTTTTGACAGCGTTATCAATACAAACACGTAATTTAACCTTTGTAACATAGCAATCCATAGCCTTCTAGATAAAAAAAAAATTACCGATTTTATTAGATCTTGGAGTAATGCGCATGCAAAAATTTTAACGTTTTCAACTGGAGTCGATTATATTTAAAAGAAAATATAATAAAATACTTCCCATGTGAATTTATAAGTGATATATATATATATATATATATATATATATATATATATATATATATATCATTTTATTCGGAAAATTGCAAATTTTATAATGAGATAAAAATCCGTAAATGTGAAAATTTCTTTTTCTCTTCTAATACCCCTTAACGCTATTCTTTGCATTGTGTAAGCACTGAGATAGCGATAGTAACAATCTGTGGGCTAAACATGGGAGTGCGATTCTAAGCATTGTGAGATGAGGTCTGTCTGCGAGAGTGGAAGTGTAGTGTTGGTTGAGAGCTCGGAGACAGAAGACGTGTCACGCTGCTCTCACGTCGGTGATGACAGATCTGACCTCACTCAAGGCCTGATTTCATTTGTGTAACCAGGAGAGATTTAGATGGCATAACTACGCTTGAAGATGGAATTCAAGATAAAATTCACAAGCATAGCGCAAAAGCAATTGCAGGGTTAGGCTCGTGATTATTAGTCCAAGTTTGCAATAATCCCATGATTTGCTAGTCAATGAAAGAAACCTCGTTATCCTTCAAATAATAACAATTATTCTCGACATCTAAATAATATGCTGTGATTAATAAATGTTATCTGGCCTTGAGTGTGGTAAGATCTGCCATCACCGACATGAGGGCAGCGTGACATATCTTCTGTCTCCGAGCTCTCAACCGACATTACACTTCCACTCTCGCAGACAGACCTCGTCTCACAACAACTATTAGAATCGCGCTCCCATGTTTCGCCCTCAGATTGTTACTATCGATATCTGAGTGCTTACACAATGCAAACAATAGCTTTAAGTTGGATATATATTTTTTTCAATGTAATGGAGAGTTCTGACACACTCCGTACAACTGTTCCGAAGTACTGCAGGTAACTCTGTTCGGCTCCGCTCGGCTCATATCTTAGGTTGTTTCTGCCAATAATGCTGTCTCTCCACTTCCACAAGTACTGCCTGTCCTGTCCGCTCTCTACTACTGTCTTATATAACTGCCATGACTCTCTCTTCGGAGCTTCTGCATCCGACTTTTAATCAATTTTTACTTCCCCTCTGCCAGTCCCAGGCTTCGTGTCATGTTGAAGACCCCTCGCTGCCTCCCTGGATCTAATTACGCACTGTTTTTCGGAAGCTGAGTGGAGGGGGAGAGGCGTCTGCTGCAAATTCATGTCCTGTACCTGCTATAGGCTCGTCATGACGTAAATGAGTTCCTTCCAAAGACACTCTGCATTATCCTTCGCTTACTCCTACGCCGAAATGATATTTACGGCTTACTGTGCTATATCTCAAGCGCAGCTGACGTCCCCATGGCGCCACCTGCCTGCCTCGTAACTTTTCTCTTCTTATGCTCGTAAAGCTTTCCCCTGATATTAAATTTTAAGACTCGGCTGTGATTTCCATGGATACAAGACACTCCGTTGTGTTCAAAACTTCATGCAAAGCTTTGAAAACTGATTCGTGACTGATTTCTACCCTTTTCACTATTGCCTGGACTGTGATACGCTGATACTCTGGTTCCAGGACTTCCATTTCTCTTGCGATTCTCGGTTCTTCCCAAAGAGACGATCTGTCACGACTCAGGTGATGTCTGACAACGTCAAGCTGCAAACTCGTCTCTCATAATATACAAATTTCCACTTTAGGATTCGAGAAACTCATTTTTCTTTAATAGACACAAATGTTACAATGCATTTCGCACTTTAATACTGCAGGAAACGTTGTACGAACCGTGGTCAGAGTACAGAGTTCATTCAAACTCATTTATGCACGGATTACTCACTAAAACAAACGATGATAACGCCTTATTCAGGCGGATGGTAACTGGCACAATATGAAACGTTGACAGGTCCTGCAGCAGACAGAAAAATTATTTGATTAGGGAAGCTTATGAATAGCACTATTCTGCATCTTTATGCAACACAACTCTTGCTGTTTCCCTTACCCAAATAAGATTCGTCAATTTTTGAGATCCTTGCACTATGGATAGACATTGGATTATGGGTGTGAATAATGAAGTCTGAGTTGATGAAAGCTGAATGCTTCCAGCTTGTATGACCAACTAACAACAAATTCTGAGCCCGTATTAATATTTAAAGTTCTGAATGTTATTCAAAAATAATACTACACGAACTTGAGAGCGACCAGCGAAAGCCCCAGTCCAACAGAGAATGGACCGTTGTGACATGAACTGGTTCAAATGGCTCTGAGCACTATGCGACTTAACTTCTGAGGTCATCAGTCGCCTAGAACTTAGAACTAATTAAACCTAACTAACCTAAGGACATCACACACACATCCATGCCCGAGGCAGGATTCGAACCTGCGACCGTAGCGGACGCTCAGTTCCAGACTGTAGCGCCTAGAACCGCACGGCCACTGACATGAACTCCTGTGGCTCTCCATCCAAAGTCAGCCCACTCATTTCCTCTTAGTTCTTGTATTCTCTATATCGTTCTGTCACAATGTTACAACTTTGGAGCTGTCACTAGAGACACTTGATTTCATACCTAAAACTTTAAAAACTTTCCACTATGTAACGATTATTTCACCATATCGGGTATGGTTCGACGATAGTGGAGTTGAATAGTCAACTAGAAGAACTAGAAGCTGGTTTGACAAAATAAAATCGTCATTAACTAGTGGCTAGCTGCTGCTATTACTGTGTCATCTGTTCTAGAAATGGTCACAGATTTATTGAAAGCCATTGTGGATAAAAAGTTTTTTACAACTTATATAAAAACCAGATCGCAGTTACAGTATTCGAAAGTACTGAAAGGGAAGTAGCAGTTGAGGAGAGAGTGAGACACTCCAGCTGCTCTGCCTAACCTCCCCCCCCCCCTCCCCCCGCCTCTCACCCTAAGTTGTTTAGTCTTAACAATGAGCGATTACTAAAGGAAACTAAGGAAAATTTGAATTTCAGCGAGAATAAATAAATGCTGCATATTTAGCCGCCACGTTGGGCGCACGCAAGAATTGGCATATTTTGTGTTTAAAGTAATTCTAAAGCTTTACGATGTGGTTTCGTTTTGTATTGCCTTATTTACTTCAATGTTTCGGCTGAATTACACTGCCAGATACATGTCTGAAATGAAAATGTGTAATTTCGAAATCGATTATGAGAATTAACTTCAAATACATTATAAAAATGGGTGTATGTATGTTTGTTCCACATATCCTCCTGCAGTAGTTGATCGATTAGAATCAAAATTGGTGCACGTATGACTTACTGCCTGGAGAGAAGAGCTGTGGGGTTACGAAGCACCTACCTATGAAAGAGGTGGGAATGATGGTGAAAAAGAAGTGTAGACCACAACGTGAAAATACCCAGATTTCAGTCATCCAATGGTTGCGGATGAGAGCACTTGGTCACTTCCAACAAACTTTACACATAATTGTAAACCTTTTCGAACTTTTTCTCACTGACACCTCCCACTAAGTAGTAAAACTACCGCATCAGGCATGACTTTTTAATTTATTACATTTTTGATATTATACTATTAACTGATTTTGCAGACAGTATTGACATAAGCCACTAAATGTACCTGCAAAATTACACCATTGTACGAGTCAAAGTTCAGGAGATATGGCGTTATAAACACTGAGCTGCGTGAAAACAAAACCGTAGGGTCAAATTCGCTAGAGAGACATATGAAATATGAGTACGAATATGTGAGAAATATCTTAAATGTATGTGGAGGATATGACGTGTGTACACAGGTGAAACTGCAGGTAAAAAGCTCCTCTTAAATCCCTGGATCCGTTTCAACCAAACTTACTATACATGTTATTTAGTATCCTGAAAGAATTATTGGGGTGGGGGTTACGGACAGGGAAGGTTGGGGAAGGAGAAGATGGAGAGACAAAGACTGAGAAGGAGGAGACAGACATAGACAATGGAGAGGAGGACGTGGACAGAGAGAGGTGGGGAGGAGATGGAAACAGTGTGAGGGGGGGGGGGGGAGTTGGAGGAGGTGGAGAATGAGAGAGAGAGGAAGAAATGGATTACAGAAGGGGCAGAGATAGGAAGAGGAGGAAACGGACAGAGCAGGGGAGGAGTAATAAACAGAGAGAGAGGGAGGCAGAAGGACAAAGGAGGAGATGGAGAGAGAGGGAGAGAGAGAGAGAGAGGGAACAGGAGATGGACTGATAGAAGACTGGAATAAATACGTACTTTGGCAATGCCAGGTACTCATCTAGTACCATCAGTAAAGCAGCTGAATGGATTATCCTATAACAGAACATCAAAAAAATAGTAACTTTGCTGATGACATTGTAATTTCGCCACGGGCATGAAAGGACTTCGAAAAACAGTTGAGTGGAATGGTTAGTGTCTTGAAAAGAGGTTATAATGCGACTATCAATGAAAGAAAACAAGGGTAATGTAGTCGTAGTGAACCAAGCTATGCTGAGGGAATTACATTAGGAAATGTGACACTAAAAGTAACGGATGAGTTTTCCTGTCCGATCAGAGAACAAGCGAAATTAAGAGGATTTGAAATACAAACTGGCAGTACCATGAAACGCGCTTTTGAAATAAAGAAAATTAATATCGAAAATAAATTTTAAGTATTATTAAGCCTTTCCTGGACGTATGTTTGAAGACCTCCCCCCATGAACCATGGACCTTGCCTTCGGTGGGGAGGCTTGCGCGCATCAACGATACAGATAGCCGTACCGTAGGTGCAACCACAACGGAGGGGTAACTGTTGAGAGGCCAGACAAACGTGTGGTTCCTGAACAGGGGCAGCAGCCTTTTCAATAGTTGCAGGGGCAACAGTCTGGATGATTGACTGATCTGGCCTTGTAACATTAACCAAAACGACCTTGCTCTGCTGGTACTGCGAACGGCTGAAAGCAAGGGGAAACTACAGCCGTAATTTTTCCCGAGGGCATGCAGCTTTACTGTATGATTAAATGATGATAGCGTCCTCTTGGGTAAAATATTCCGTAGGTAAAATAGTCCCCCATTCGGATCTCCGGGCGGGGACTACTCAAGAGGACGTTGTTAACAGGAGAAAGAAAACTGGCGTTCTACGGATCGGAGCGTGGAATCTCAGATCCCTTAATCGGGCAGGTAGATTAGAAAATTTAAAAAGGGAAATGGATAGGTTAAAGTTGGATATAGTGGGAATTAGTGAAGTTCAGTGGCAGGAGGAACAAGACTTTTGGTCAGGTGAATACAGGGTTATAAATACAAAATCAAACAGGGGTGATGCAGGAGTAGGTTTAATAATTAATAAAAAAATAGGAGTGCGGCTAAGCTACTACAAACAGCATAGTGAACGGATTATTGTGGCCAAGATAGACACGAAGCCCACGCCTACTACAGTAGTGCAAGTTTATATGGCAACTAGCTCTGCAGATGAAGAAGAAATTGATGAAATATATGATGAGATAAAAGAAATTATTCAGGTAGTGAAGGGAGACGAAAATTTAATAGTCATGGGTGACTGGAATTCAAGAATAGGAAAAGGGAGAGAAGGAAACATAATAGGTGAATATGGATTGGGGCTAAGAAATGAAAAAGGAAGCCTGCAAAAAGGTGGGAAATTAAGATGATGGGACCTGGATAAACTGAAAGAACCAGACGTTGTACAAAGTTTCAGGGAGACCATAAGAGAACAATTGACAGGAATGATGGAAAGAAATACAGTAGAAGAAGAATGGCTAGCTTTGAGGGATGAAATAGTGAAGGCAGCAGAGGATCAAATAGGTAAAAAGACGAATGCTAGTAGAAACCCTTGGGTAACAGAAGAAATATTGAATTTAATTGATGAAAGGAGAAAATATAAAAGTGCAGTAAATGAAGCGGGCAAAAAGGAATACAAACGTCTCAAAAATGAGATCGACAGGAAGTGCAAAATGGCTAAGAAGGGATGGCTAGAGGACAAATGTAAGAATGTAGAGCTTTATCTCACTAGGGGTGAGATAGATACTGCCTACAGGAAAATTAAAGAGACCTTTGGAGAAAAGAGAACGATTTGCATGAATATCAAGAGCTCAGGTGGAAACCCAGTTCTAAGCAAAGAAGGGAAAGCAGAAAGGTGGAAGGAGTATATAGAGGGCCTATACAAGAGCGATGTACTTGAGGACAACATTATGGAAATGGAAGAGGATGTAGATGAATACTGAATGGGAGATACGATACTGTGTGAATAGTTTTACAGAGCACTGAAAGACCTGAGTCGAAACAAGGCCCTGGGAGTAGACAACATTCCATTAGAACTACTGATGGCCTTGGGAGAGCCAATCGTGACAAAACTCTACCATCTGGTGAGCAAGATGTACGAGACAGGCGAAATCCCCTTAGACTTCAAGAAAAATATAATAATCCAATCCCAAAGAAAGCAGGTGTTGACAGATGTGAAATTTACCGAACTATCAGTTTAATAAGTCACAGCTGCAAAATACCAACGCGAATTCTTTAGAGACGAATGGAATAACTGGTAGAAGCTGACCTCGGGGAAGATCAGTTTGAATTCCGTAGAAATGTGGGAACACGTGAGGCAATACTGACCCTACGACTTATCTTAGCAGAAAGATTAAGAAAAGGCAAACCTACGTTTCTAGCATTTATAGACTTAGGGAAAGCGTTTGACAATGTTGACTGGAATAATCTCTTTCAAATTCTGAGGGTGGCAAGGATAAAATACAGCTAGCGAAAGGCTATTTACAATTTGTAGAGAAAGCAGATGGCAGTTATAAGAGTCGATGGATACGAAAGGGAAGCAGTGGTTTGGAAGGGAGTGAGACAGGGTTATAGCATATGTTATTCAATCTGTATATTGAGCAAGCAGTAAAGGAAACAAAAGAAAAATTCGGAGTAGGAATTCAAATACATGGAGAAGAAGTAAAACCTTCGACGTTCGCCGACGACATTGTAATTCTGTCAGAGACAGCAAAGGACCTGGAAGAGCGGTTGAACGGAATGGACAGTGTCTTGAAAGGAGGATATAAGATGAACATCAACAAAAGCAAAACGAGGATAATGGAATGTAGTCGAATTAAATTGGGTGATGCTGAGGGAATTAGATTAGGAAATGAGACACTTAAAGTAGTAAAGGAGTTTTACTATTTGGGGAGCAAAATAACTGATGATGGTAGAAGTAAGAGGATATAAAATGTAGACTGGCAATGGGAAGGAAAGCGTATCTGAAGAAATAAAATTTGTTAACATCGAGTATAGATTTAAATGTCAGGAAGTCGTTTCTGAAAGTATTTGTATGGAGTGTAGCCATGTATGGAAGTGAAACATGGACGATAAATAGTTTGGACAAGAAGAGAGTAGAAGCTTTCGAAATGTGGTGTTACAGAAGAATGCTGAAGATTAGGTGGGTAGATCACATAACTAATGAGGAGGTATTGAATAGAATTGGGGAGAAGAGGGGCTTGTTGTACAACTTGACTAGAAGAAGGGATCGGTTGGTAGGACATGTTCTGAAACATCGAGGGATCACCAATTTAGTATTTGAGGGCAGCGTGGAGGGTAAAAATCGTAGAGGGAGACCAAGAGATGAATACACTAAGCAGATTCAGAAGGATGTAAGTTTCAGCAGGTACTGGGAGATGAAGAAGCTTGCACAGGATAGAGTAGCATGGAGAGCTGCATCAAACCAGTCTCAGGACTGAAGATCACAACAACAACAACAACAACAACAACAACAACAACATGTTTGAAGAGTGCTACAGAAGAATGCTGAAGATCAGATGTGTACGTCGGATAACTAATGAGTCGATGGGCAAAACTTGACTAACAGAAGGGATCCGTTAGTAAAACGTATCTGAAGCATCAAGGGACGGAAGGATCTGTGTGTTTAATAAAATTTGTGGACGAAGACCAAAACTCACAAATAGATGTAGGGTACAGTAGTTACGCAGTTAAGACTCGCACAGGAGAGGCCAGTGCGCAGACTGCATGAAACTAGTCTTCAAAACGAAGACGATAACAATAAAGAATAAAAACAACAGGTATTGGGCATTGCGGTTCCGAAACCTACAGGTCTACCTAAAATTTTCTCCACCTT